>NC_134400.1:144716684-144928713 GCF_050003625.1 Haematobia irritans
TATAGAAAATTTTGTCTAAATATTATTTCTATAGAAAATTTTTTCAAAATTTTATTTCTATAGGAAAATTTTTCGAAAAATTTCCTATAGAAAATTTTGTCAGAATATTATATCGGTAGAAAATTTAATCAAAATTTTCTGAGAAATGAACATAAGTGAAACTTCTACGCAAAACAATAGAATGTATCCTACACTCAAAAAAAGTGAACTCTCTATTTCACCAAAGCCAATTTAACTTTATTTTAGTAAAACCGAGGAAAAAATGTACACAAATGAAGGATAAAGATTAACTAAATTCGTGTCTTCCACAAAATTGTTCAATATTTCTTTAAATTTGTAAATTTTGCTACAAATGCTTCCATCATGAACTTCGTATGTCACTAAAGACATTCTTGCAGTTTTGAACTCGAATTTTTTCCTTCAAGCTACAAAATTTTCTTTAACAAATGAAAAAACAAACCTACTTATGTCTAATAAATTTTCTTGAATTTGTCGAAAAATATTTACTTATTTTTATGACATCGGCGTGATGCCAGCGTTTGTTGTTCTGTTTAGTTAAAATTTTCTCAAAATATTAAAAATTTTCTAAAATTAATCGAAATTTTTCTTCCTGGTGGGTTCACTGTTTTTTCAGTGTAAGCACGGTAGCCAGTCAAGCTAAACATAATGCACACAAAAATTTTTTTTTTTCTGATTCAATCACAAAATTAATTGATCCAATTAATTTTTTAATTGAAATGTCTTCAATCACGAAAATGATAGTATCAATCACAGTTTTAATTGGGCATAGAAAAATTTCTTGATTAAAAAATTAATTAATTTTTTTCAGCAAATTTCAATTAATTTTTTAATTGATTCAATTAAAATTTAATTGATGTTGATTGCAAAACTCAAATAATTTATTAATTAAAAAAGGTAACTATTTTTAATTACTTTCTGAATTGGCTTACAGTTTTTATTTGGATTAACAAATGATTGGTTGAAATACATTTTTCATTAAAAATTAAAAAAAAATCAGCACTTTTTTTAACTGAATTAGTCTTCCGAATTTGATTAAAAAGTTAATTGTATCAATTAATTTTTTAATTAAAAATTTTAAAATGTTCAATCATTGACTTAATTAACTTAATTTTCTATCATGATTAAAAAGTTAATTGTATCAATTAATTTATTAATTGAAAAAAATTTCAACTTCAATGAACTTTTTAATTGGAAATATTTTGGTGATATTTTTTTCTGTGTGAAGAAAGTAGTATGAGACTTTCTGTAAAAATGGAAAAATTAAAACCTTGTACGAAAGTGGCAGGGCACTTTCTTTTAACAAAATAAAAGGGCTAAGTCATAGCTAATGACTTCTTAGGCACGTAGATTTCCGAGAGTAGAAATCTACTACAAATCCTATTGAGCAAGGTAGGAAATGATTACATATAGCGGGGAGAATAATAAAAGCGAGACCAAGTTAAGTTTTGTAAGTACAATTTATTTTACCATCCTTTGAGCGATGTTGAGTCTTCGGCTGACGTTGACAAAAGAGAAAGTTACATTCTGTATTTTAATTAAGAAACTTCGCATTGTTCGCAAAATTGACAGATAAAAATACTACCAAATTTATATTACATTTTTAGTACTTAAGAGCTTAAACTATTATTGTTAAACAAGGTTTAACACATAATCTACTAAAAATTTTATCAAAAAGCTTTTTTGGTAGTTTTTTTGTAAAATTTTCTTATATTGCAAAATTTTAATTCCATAGAAAATTTTATCAAAATTTTATTTCTATAGAAAATTTTGTCAAAATTTTATTTCTATAGAAAATCTTGTCAAAATTTTATTTCCATAGTAACTTTTGTCAAAATTTTATTTCTATAAAAAATGTTGGGAACATTTTATTTTTATAGGAAATTTTGCCAAAATGTTATTTCTATAGCAAATTTTGTCAAAATTTTATTTCTATAGAAAATTTTGTCAAAAATTTATTTCTATAGAAAATTTTGTCAAAACTTACTTCTATAGAAAATTTTGACAAAAATTTATTTCTATAGAAAATTTTGTCAAAAATTTATTTCTATAGAGAATGTTGTCAAAATTTATTTCTATGAACAATTTTGTCAAAAATTTATTTCTATAGAAAATATTGTCAAAATTTATTTCTATAGAAATTTTTTTTCAAAATTTTATTTCATAGCAAATTTTGTCACAATTTTATTTCTATAGAAACTTTTGTCAAAATTTTATTTCTATAGAAAAGTTTGTCAACATTTTATTTCACAGAAAATTTTGTCAAAATTTTATTACTATAGAAACTTTTGCCAAAATTTTATTTCTATAGAAATTTTTGTCCAAATTTTATTTCTATTGAAAATGTTGTCAAAATTTATTTATATAGAAAATTTTGACAAAAATTTATTTCATAGAAAAATTTGTCACAATTTTTTTCTATACAAACTTTTGTCAAATATTTATTTTTAGTACTTAAGAGCTTAAACTAAATACAGCGTATCACATATATTATTGTTAAACAAGGTTTAACACATAATCTACAAATTTTGTTAACGCTTTTTTGGTAGTTTTTTAGTAAAATTTTTTTTATTTTGCAAAATTTTAATACCATAGAAAATTTTATCAAAATTTTATTTCAACAGAAAATTTTATCAAAATTTTATTTCTCTAGAAAATTTTATCAAAATTTTATTTCTATACAAACTTTTGTCAATATTTTATTTCTATACAAACTTTTGTCAAAATTTTATTTCTATACAAACTTTTGTCAAAATGTTATGTCTATAGAAAATTTTGTCAACCTTTTATTTCATAGAAAATTTTGTCACAATTTTGTTACTATAGAAACTTTTGTCAAAATTTTATTTCTATAGAAAATTTTGTCAAAATTTTATTACTATAGAAACTTTTGTCAAAATATTATTTGTATAGAAAATTTTGTCAAAAATTTATTTCTATAGAAAATGTTGTCAAAATTTATTTCTATAGAAAATTTTGTCACAATTTTATTACTATAGAAACTTTTGTCAAAATTTTATTTCTATAGAAAATGTTGTCAAAAATTTATTTCTATAGCAAATTTTGTCACAATTTTATTCTTATAGAAAATTTTGTCAAAAATTTATTTCTGTAGAAAATGTTGTCAAAAGTTATTTCTATAGAAAATTTTGTCGGAAATTTATTTCTATAGAAAATGTTGTCAAAATTTATTTCTATAGAAAATTTTGTCAAGATTTTATTTGATAGAAAAATTTGTCACAATTTCATTTCTATACAAACTTTTGTCAAAATTTTATTTCTATTGAAATTTTTGTCAAAATTTTATTACTAGAGACTATAGACAATTTCTAAAGAAAATTTTATTTCTATTGAAAATTTTGTCAAAATTTTATTACTATAGACAATTTCTAAAGAAAATTTTATTTCAACAGAAAATTTTATCAAAATTTTATGTCTCTAGAAAATTTTATCAAAATGTTATGTCTCTAGAAAATTTTATCAAAATTTTATTTCATAGAAAATTTTGTCACAATTTTATTTCTATACAAATTTTTGTCAAAATTTTATTTCTATACAAACTTTTGTCAAAATTTTATTTCTATACAAACTTTTGTCAAAATGTTATGTCTATAGAAAATTTTGTCAACCTTTTATTTCATAGAAAATTTTGTCACAATTTTATTACTATAGAAACTTTTGTCAAAATTTTATTTCTATAGAAAATTTTGTCAAAAATTTATTTCTATAGAAAATGTTGTCAAAATTTATCTCTATAGAAAATGTTGTCAAAATTTATTTCTATAGAAAAATTTGTCAAAAATTTATTTCTATAGAGAATGTTGTCAAAATTTATTTCTATAAACAATTTTGTCAAAAATTTATTTCTATAGAAAATGTTGTCAAAATTTATTTCTATAGAAATTTTTTTCAACATTTTATTTCATAGCAAATTTTGTCACAATTTGATTTCTATAGAAACTTTTGTCAAAATTTTATTTCAATAGAAAAGTTTGTCAACATTTTATTTCACAGAAAATTTTGTCAAAATTTTGTTACTATAGAAACTTTTTCCAAAATTTTACTTCTATTGAAAATTTTGTCAACATTTTATTACTATTTTGTCAAAATTTTATTTCTATAGAAAATGTTGTCAAAATTTATTTCACAGAAAAATTTTTTTATATACAAACAAAATTTTATTTATATACAAACTCTTGTCACAATGGTATTTCTGTAGAAAATTTTGTCAAAATTTTATTTC
This sequence comes from Haematobia irritans, assembly GCF_050003625.1. Classification (NCBI taxonomy): domain Eukaryota; kingdom Metazoa; phylum Arthropoda; class Insecta; order Diptera; family Muscidae; genus Haematobia; species Haematobia irritans. The sequence goes on from NC_134400.1 coordinate 144,720,946, forward strand.
TATAGAAAATGTCAAAATATTATTTCTATAGAATATGTTGTCAAAATTTATTTCTATAGAAAATTTAGTCAACAGTTTATTTCATAGAAAATTTTGTTACAATTTTATTTCTACAGAGATTTTTGTCAACATTTTATTTCTATTGAACATTTTGTCAAAATTTTATTTCTGTAGAAAATCATGTCAAAAATGAATTTCTATCAAAAATGTTGGGAAAATTTTATTTTTATAGGAGATTTTGTCAAAATTTTATTTTCATAGGCGATTTTGTCAAAATTTTATTTCTATAGGAGACTTTGTCAAAATATTATTTCTATAGAAAATTTTGTCAAAATATTATATCGATAGAAAATTTAATTTCTATGAAAATTTTGTCAAAATATTATTTCTATAAAAATTTTTTCAAAATTTTTTTTCTATAGGAAAATTTTTCGAAATTTTATTCCTATAGAAAATTTTGTCAAAATATTATATCGGTAGAAAATTTAATCAAAATTTGATCTCTATAGAAAATTTTGTCAAAATATTATTTCTATAGGAAATTTTGCCGAAAATTTATTTCTATGGAAAATTTTGTCAAAATATTATTTCTATAGAAAATGTTGTCAAATTTTTATATCTATAGCAAATTATGTCAAAATTTTGTTTCGTATTTGTGAGTATTGTTGACCTATTTTATGATTATTCTTATTATTGATATTGATAGGCTTGAGGTCATAGATACAATCGATTATTAAAAGTGAAACATTTGGAGAAAACATTACAGATAGAACGTTTGAAGAACTGGAACATAAGAATGATAAGTCGTACAAACCCATGACTTATGTCGAAAGATTCTCAGAACGTTTTTTTAATCGGACATACAGTGACTCACACATCTAGCCGGACGCGTGCAACTACAAATTAAAATTTATGATATATATGTAAAAAATAGAGATAATTTATTATTATATATTACACAAATCGCAATATTATCTAGCACGTTTGGCACGAAATTGGATGAATAATTTACCAAAAGAGGCATTCCAATGTCCAGGAGCGCAAGTCATCTATTATGGAAGCATGGATCAATATCGATCCTCAAATTTACAAAAATCTTGTGTTTTCAATACCAAAGGGGCTAGAAGCTATAATATCTGCTTTTTTGAATAATCCGGTTAGATGTTGGAAATTAATTTTGTTTTGTTACATTTTTGAAATTTATATATTAAGAGTGGCCGTTTTGAACCTTTTTGGTTTATAATAGAATAAGAAGCAAAATTTATTTTATTTTGGTGTATCGTTTTACCCAGAAATCTATATTTTTCACAGAGATTTGATAAAATGAAACCTGACGTTAGTAGCGTCCGGTTAGACATGTGACTCACTGTATATAACAAGGACATGATTTGAACTGCATCACGCATGTCGAGAACAGTAAAAGAATTATTCTGCAATACATACACTTGAAAATAAAATTGAGGACAGGAGTAATAATGTGTACAAAATTAAATGTAATGGGGACAAGTCCAACATATGTCCAATGACATACACCATGCAGTTCCTTTTTTGTTGCAGTCTGATTTTTAGTTGATTTAATTAAATAAAATAGTAATCGATATTAAAATTATTCTTTCATAAATGAATATCTTAATAACCCTGCCAAAAAAGTAGTGAACATTTTTTTTTAGATCGGGAAGCGGTGCAAAATTGGCGCAAAAGCGATGAATTTAACACGGCCTATGTGTACCATTTCAATAGCCGTTGTTATTGAGTTTTTAACCAAAACAGTTTGGAAAAAAAAATTTTCTATGGGGGGCTTATCACCTCCTAGCTATGCCGATGCTTACCAAGCAACTACAATGAAATAATATTAGCGCTAACTAAGTTACCTCCAAGATTAATTGTTAATGAGAGATAAACCACTACTGAACTTGGGTTTAGAAGCTGGGATTGAACCCATTACCCTTTGTATGCAAGGCTATTCATTGGCCCGCAGTGGCTGGCACATTTCAATATGGTGTATTTAAACTACTTTATATGTACAAATTAGTACAATGTGGCCCCCAAAATGAATCCTTTGCTCTCCCAAACACACCTGTAATTTATCGTTGATAATTCTCCCCATAGAATTGAGCACATTTTCCTAGCAAATAAACACCACCTATCAAACACAGAATTGTCGTATGTGTCACCGCAGTAAGTTTTGGCGTGGCGTGGCATGGCCTGGCATTGTATTTAATCTTTATTAATTACAAAAGTCGCATATTATGTGCACTGATTAATGCCCCACTGAGGAAATTTCAACTCACACTTTGTGTAGCAATTTTTCACACAAGCATTATTAATGGATGCCACATAAACATTTAACGCTCACCATTTGTTGGCCAAAGTCACATGTATGCCATAGGCAAAACGTGCCCTGCATGAACGCATGATCTAGTCGGGAAGGAGGGAGGGAGGGAGCTTGTCCATTTTCATCCCAAGGAAAACCAATACAAAATTTCTAAAAGAAAATAATTTTTAGCTCGTTTCCAAAAATATGTTTATAATTGGGGAATAAGATGCTTTGGGTGACAGTTCAATATATTTTGATCCTAGGAAGTGATGTAGGAGTGTAGTCAAGAAGACATATATATTGTCGGAAATCCATACTTCGATGTTTTACAATAGGAATTAGAGGTGTGCACGTGACACGAAATTGTCGTGACTCACGAACATTTTCGTGATTCATGCGTGAATCGTGAGTCACGCTGATGACAACAGCTTGAGTGTGCGTGAGCATGATTAACAAACCAAAATGTCGTGCGTGAGCGTGAGTCACGAAAATAATATCTTCGTGAGTGTGCGTGAGTAAAGAATTACACTCACGAAAATATTCCTGCTCTCCAATATAAAACGCTTAAGAGTTAAATTCAATTAAAATTTTAGTGACACCTGGGATGTTAAGAGTTTAATAACACTCTCGATTTTAATAATGCTCATGTTTTCAGACACTTCGGTAAGGTAAATTAATCATAAAATTATTCGTGAGTCACGATATTTTACGTGAGTGACGACATTTTTCGTGAGTCACGGTATATTTCGTAAGTCACGACGTTTTCGTTCGTGAGTGTGCGTGAATACAAATTTTCTTTTCGTGAGTGTGCGTGAGCGTGAGTCCTACCAAAAAATATCGTGCGTGAGTGTGCGTGAGTATGATTTTTCAGTCGTGAGTGTGCGTGAGCGTGAGTAAACTATTACTCACGTGCACACCTCTAATAGGAATGATAAACTTATTATACCCCTATTCAATTGTATTGGTATAAAAAAGAACAAGTATATACGGCCGTAAGTTCGGCCAGGCCGAATCTTATGTACCCTCCACTTCTTCCATCCACAATCGAATTACTTAAGTTGCGGCAACGCTTGCCGATGGCAAGGTATCTTAAAACCTCCAAACACCGTCTTCTAAATTGTATGTAAGTCCATACGTGGTATATATTAAATCAAACAAGATCGACCAAATACGTATATAATTCAGTTTTTACAAAATTTTCTATAGACATACAATTTTGACAAAATTTTCTATAGAAATAAAATTTTCTATACAAATAAAATTTTCACAAAATTTTCTATAGAAATAAAATTTTGACAACATTTTCTATAGAAATAAAATTTTGAAAAAATTTTCTATAGAAATAAAATTTAGACAACATTTTAACAAAATTTTCTATAGAAATAAAATTTTGACAAAATTTTTTATAGAAATAAAATTTTGACAAAAAATTTTCTATAGAAATAAAATTTTCACAAAACTTTCTATAGAAATAAAATTTTAACATAATTTTCTATAGAAATAAAATTTTGTCAACATTTTCTTTAGAAATAAAATTTAAAAAAAAAATTCTATAGAATCAAAATTTTAACAAGATTTTCTATAGAAATAAAATTTTGACACATTCAGGCTGTTCATTAAACCCAACAATGAACCACACTTGAACCTTCCGAAAAAAGGTTTTGTATGATAGCCGGCTTATGCCGAAATAAATTCGAAACAAACATATCTCTTTTCCTATGCCACTGTCAAATCATCGATTTGAGTGCAGTTGGCTGGGTTTATTTTGAGCGTGCTTCCTCTTCTTTTTCTTTAAATTTTAACAAAATTTTCTATAGAAAAAATTTTAACAAAATTTTCTATAGAAATAAAATTTTGTTGTTGTTTTTTTTTTATTTCAGCTTACAACCATACATTGACTAAACTACAAGTGTAGCTTAACCAACAGAGGAAAAGAATGTTTGTCAAATTTATTTGGGCAAAGCCCTATAGACTGCAAGATGGTTGGATGGACGCACGTTTCGGAATTACCACATTCCTCATCAGCATCCTCTACTTGCAGCAAAACTATCAACCAATTATCAGAATAAATTCAGGCTGTTCATTAAACCCAACAATGAACCACACTTGAACCTTCCGAAAAAAGGTTTTGTATGATAGCCGGCTTATGCCGAAATAAATTCGAAACAAACATATCTCTTTTCCTATGCCACTGTCAAATCATCGATTTGAGTGCAGTTGGCTGGGTTTATTTTGAGCGTGCTTCCTCTTCTTTTTCCAATCTTTTACTCCGAATTAATTGAAATTGTGCACAGGGAGTAGAATTAGCATTGTAGCTATGCGTGCCACATTTGGTCCAAATAGGTTCAGATTTAGATATAGCTCCCATGTATGTGTACGCCAGAGTTGGGGAAATATGTTAGAATGTTTCATATTTTAATCCCATTTTTAATTGCATTTTCCTCCAATTGACTTGATAGTTTCTACAGAGAATATATTTAATTCGCTATTTAAGTGTGTCAAGTGTGATCTAATTTGGTTCATATTTAAATAAATCCTCAATATAGTTCTTCCGGTTTATGCAAATATGGCAAAAATACCCACATTTTACACAAAATTCTGCGATGATTGCCCAATATCGTAATCATATCCTACACACTCTAATGCCATACCTTCCACAGAATGTTTGAGTTTTAAATAAGGCTCCGACTTGTGGAAATATCGCCCGACTTGGCCAAATAATATGTCATAAACCATAATAGACCACATATCTTCAAATCGTTTAGGATATAGATATTTGAATATGGGAATATAAACCTTCATAATAACTCCAAACAAATTTGAAGGAGTTGAGATGGTAACACAAATTTTAGAGTACATAGTGGTGATGGGTATAATATAGTCGGCCCCGCCCGACTTTAGACTTTACTTACTTGTTTTTTTACTAACATTGTGTACCATCCCAGGGCATTATCCGACTTAAATTTTAAGTCTATCTATATACACGGATGAAAAAGACTGTTTCTCATATGTTTGGCTATAAACATTATATGTTTGGAACACAAATTTTTAAACACAATATTTTTAAGTGCAAGCATATAATGTTCATAAACTAGCATAACATGTTTGGGACATATATGTTACTATGTTAGAACATATTATGTTTGGGACATAAAATGTTTGTAAATATAATATGCTTGGATGCAAACATATATTAATTTAGAAATAGCCTATAAACATATATGTGTTTAGTAGCTTGGAGCGCTATTTAACAGGGAGCGATATTGAATTAAGTTGGTGGTTGTTGCTTGTTATTACAAAATTAACATTTTATTTTCCCTTGGGCAATTGATCAGCTACTTCTTTGATCCTTACAAACTGTGTGGTCCGCTGTTCGAATCCCCGTCCGGCAAAAGGTAAAATTAAAATAAAAAAAATCATAAAATTGAATAATTTCTTCTACAATGTTTGTATTACAGAAAAAGGTGCTAAGAACTAAAAAATCTCGTGGAAGTGAGAAAGATATGAGGGAATATACAATTAGGCAGAAACAAAATTTTGAGCATTCAGGTCGAAAACCTATGTTTTTAGCACCTATATTACCTGTTTATTTTCGTAATTCATTATGATTGTAAATATATAAATAAATAAATAAAATTTTGAGCACAATATTGTTTGGGAGAATTTTTTTTAGCATATAATATTTTTGGGTGCAAAATGCTTCCAAACATATTATATGTTCACATAATAACATATTGTTTTTTGGAAGACAACATTATTGAATTTGGATGCAAAAATACAAAATGTTTGGAACTTAGACTACCCAAACATATATTGTTTAGACCAATATGCTTTCAAACATATTATATATTGGAAGAGATCAAACATATAAATGTTTGGGCAATACCCAAAAATGTATATGCTTGAAGCAAAATATGTTTGGGAGTATATGTTACAGAAGCGAGTTTTTGTGAGGGTGTATATAAAATTCAATTTATGTTTGTTTATTTGTTTGTTTGTATGTTCCGAGTTGGCTCCGAAACAGCTGAACCGATTTACTTGAAACTTTCAGAGATCGTAGGCGGCGTCCATGTGGTGAAAATAGGGTACCTCATTTTTTGACACCTTGGCGCGGAGGGGGGCCTCATCTTCGTCGGACTTTTTGAAAATTGGACCAAAGTTGACCGATTTGCTTGAAATTTTCATTGAAGATTGGGGTTGGCATCTAGACAAAGATCCGCTACTTTTTATTTCGATATTTGGTGGCGGAGGGGGCCTCCCCTTTGTTCGACTTTTTTTTTAAGTACTGTGAAAAAACTAAAATTCTCTAAATTATCTGAGATTTACAGAGAACATGTGGTGAGGTTATGGAATTAATATGGGGTACCCGATGATTTCATATGTGGATGGGGAGGGGGACCTCCCCATTGCCCTACTTTTTGAAACTTGGAACAAAATTATGCGATTTGCTTGAAATTTTCATTGAATGTTGGGGTTGGCATCTAGACAATACATACAATACATTAGGCATAGGGCATAGGGAGACATCCGCTTTTCTTAAGTACATACAGAGAAACAATTAAACTTTTACCGAGTTACTTGAAATTTACAGAGGACTGGGGAGAGGTTACGATATTAATAGTTGATACCTGTTTTTGTGATATTTGGACAGAAGAGAGGCCGCCCTTTTAGGCTTATAATTTGCTTGACATTTTTACAAAAGATACGCTACATCACTTTTCGATATTTAGTCGGGGAGGACTCTAAAACTGCAAAAAAAAAAAACAACAATTCTTAAGATTTCTTGAAATTTACATAGGCAGTGGGGGAAGGTTATGAACGAAGAGGCAACCTTCCTTGCCCCACACTTGAAGGAAAGTTTCAAGAATTTTCAGGGAAGGTTAGGGGTGCTATTCACTACGGTGTTTGTAGATATTGTATCGGGGAAAGTGACATCCCTTTAAAACAATAGAGAAAAATTTAAACATCGCCGATCTACTTGAAATTTACAGGGAACGTGGGAGGAGGTGATTAAATTTATACATGATTTTTAAATTAGTATATGATTTTTCGATATCAGGTTGGGGAAGGGGAAAATTGAAATAAACTTTGTCGATTTACTTCGATAGAATTTATAGGGACCATTGAGTACACACAGAAAAAAGTGTCTCGTAAATTTAAGAAGATTTTTACAATAATTTATTACAAGAATTTTCCAGAATTTTAGTTCATTTTTCGTATCTTCAACGAAAATTAACTACTCGAAAGGAAATTTTACAAATTCTAAGTAGCAATCGTTTAGTTCATAGCCTACAAAATACGATGGAAATTTCCTTAAAAAATTTCTTAACTGGTAGTTAAAAATTCGTTTGTCATGCTATAAATTTACTTGTAAAATGTAAAGTATTTTCTAAATAATAAGTGTAATTTACCATAAGATTTTTTTGTATGAGAAAATATTTTTTTACGAAAAATGAACTTGAAAGTGGATAGCAATTTCTTACTGACAATTCCTATAGCTAATAATTGTTGGTAAAACATTTCCCAATGAAATATTTTTAGTTCACATGTAACTAAATTTATAGACATTTTCGTCAAAAATGGGTAGATATAATTTCATGAAGTTTTTGCTAATTTTAAGTTAAACGTTTCATCGTTCTTATACTGATATGCATTTAAGAGTATTGTTTTTAGAGTAAATTGTGGACAGATGCGATGAACTAATGCATAGTACAGAGATCTTTCTCGTCAAAGTGGAATATGTTTAATGTAAAGATGATGTTACTTGAAAATTTTTTGAGAGTGAGAGCATGCAATGCAATAATGAGAAATGGTAGCGAGTGATGGGGATGTTGTGTATATCTGAGCGTGGAGTTGTTTTTGTTCTTTCAGTGGTTTGTGTGTGTGTTTATTATTCGCAAATGGTTTATTTGTCTGGATGAGGTGTTGTTTTCAATGAAGGCACATGTGTTTTTGTTGTTGTAGGAATGTTTTGGTTTTGCTTGGTTTTGTTTGGCATGCTTCAGTTGTATAGTTGGCGTTGGCGTGGGCTGTTGCATCTTTTTAGCAAGTATGTAACAAGGGAATATAAAGGTATGGAATATTTTGGTTTTTTAGACATATTTGGTGTTTGTTTATTAAAACTTTTAAATGAAAGTTATTCATATTTTAGCGATGAGGTGTACAATGGCGAAGTGATGATCGGTAGCTTAGAAAAAAGTTATTAAGAATGTTCAATATTTAGGAGAAAATTCTGAAATGGAAAGTATATTGAAATTGTTTTATCTAATTTAATTTTTATTATTCAATGTAAAAAATAAATATTCAATTTCAGAGTAACTCCAGATGAATTTGGAAAATTGTTTGGTACACCTCAGCGTATAGTTTAATCATAAATTGGTAAGTATTCTTTTTAAAATGTGGGTTTCTTTTAAAAAGGATATTTTTTATTTATATCATTATTTGCTTATTATTATTATTATTATTTTTTAAACTAGTTTAATGTTTTTCTTTGTTGTAAAAAAAATATTTAATTTCAGAGCAACCCCAAGATGGATTCGGGCATATTTTTATATTTCTCCTCAGTGTATAATTTAATGGAGAAGTGGTAAGTTTTCTTTTAAAATTTGGCTTTCTTTTCACTAGAATATTTTCATTTTTATGACCTTTTTATTCTCATAATTACATGTTTTTAATACCTTATTTTAGTATTACATTAATCAAATATTTTTGGAAACCAATTTAATATTTTTATTGTAAAAAACAAATATTTAATTTCAGAATAACAATTTGGAAACATTTTTATGAATTGGTAAGCTTTCTTTAACATTCTTTTAACCAGAATATTTAGTTTTTTTTTATGCATATTATTTCTTTAATTAGATTTTTTGGAAACCAATTTAATGTTTTCTATTTAATGTAAAAAATAAATATTTAATTTCAGAGTATCCCCAAATGAATTTCGATAACTTTTTAACCTCAGTGTACAATTTAATAGAGAATTGGTAAGTTTTATATTAAAACCTTGGCTTTCTTTTGACAAGAATATTTATTGTATTATGTCCTTCACATCGATAACAACACAGTTTTATGAGTTAATATATTACTTAATTCATTATTTCTCTTATTGTTTCAAGTACAAACTTTATGAGGTACGTTTATCTAAGAAAAGTTGAATTCCTTACACCATTTGATAAAATGCCCCCAAATATGGTAAGTTACAAGCTCATTTAAAGAGATTAAAAATTATATTTTATTACATGTTAATTTTTAACAATTTTCATTATTCCTTCCATTTTTTTAAGCAAGATATGTGAATATACTATCGATGAATAAAAAACTAAGGAAAAGTCAAAATGTCCAAATAGCGAGTTAAAATAAACTACTTTCTTGTTCCACGTGGTCATAATTTTTATTCACAAAAACATTGTATTAAGAACTCTCATCATAAGTTTTTATAATAAAGTGCTTTTGCTTAAAGAAAGTTGAATTATAATGTATGAAAATTTTCATAATAGTAAAACGGGTTGTTGTTCCTTTAATTATTTAATTTCTCTGTACTGTGGAATGATTGATTTAAAAATAGTTTAGTCGTCGACATTTTAAGGAGACTGTTAACCACTTTTTATTATCGGGTTTCCCAAAAAATAAGCAGGTAAACCAAAATAATACTGACTTTTTAACTTGGTAGGGGTATATAAATCTTATGGTGTTGTAAAAATGAACTAAAATACAATGTTATAGATTAACTAAAAGTTAAGAGAATTATAAACTAGACAAGTTGAAAAAAATCTTAAGGGCTAAATCATGGTCAATATTACTACAGTTTAGTTCATTTTGCAATGGAAAAGGGTTCACTGTTTTTTCAGTGTAGTTGCGAAATTAATATAGGGTACGTGATAGTCCGATATCAGGTCGGAGTGGAGCGAAGGCTGGGGGAGGGTTCCATTTTGTTCGTTTTTTTTTCATAAATTGAAAGTAGAGAGTTGTCCGTAAATGGGAACTCGGTACATAATTTTATGATTTTTACACAGACTTCTGCCAGACTTCTTTTTAGTAAAGAACTTAAATTTACATGAAATTGGCAGCCAACGTGGAGGGTGCATCATTTTCCAACATTTTAGCAAATGTTAATGTGGTAAAATTTTTTACTATTTTTGCTTTTTCCGATTTATTGGATGGGAAACAGTAATTCTTTGTATGTTATTATTAGGGCTGTCGTTCGGGATCGATTTTTAAAAATCCCGGGATTCGGGATTTCAAAATATTGAATCCCGGGATCCCGGGATTTTTCGAGATTTTTTTCGGGATCCCGAAATTTTCGGGATTCTTTAAATATTTTAATTAATAACAATTTACAGCGCCAAAAAATTGTTGTACATTAAACCAATTTATTTAATTAATTCAATTTTATTAACAACAAAAGAACATAAGAGTAAATTTAAAAGCAATTTTAAATTGCTATCATACTTAGCGAAAAAAAAAATAAATGAAAAAAGCCATTTCTTATCGCAATCTTACTCAGCAAACATTTTAAGGATTAGGTTAGATTAGGCGTATTTTCGTATACTTGTGATAATCCTTTTGTACTTCGATTTAAGTAAAAATATCGCAACATCCAAATTTTTGTCAGATAATCGCGATCTTGTCATATTTTCGACGGACCTTTTATCATTGCTTTTTATTTTATGTGGCACGAATTCCATTTCACATGAACTCATTATTCAAAGGTCCTTCTCGTTTATTTCGATTTTTGATGAAATTGTGCTCTTTAGTATACCTCATGTATAATAAATTCTTACTCAAGATGTTTATTAACTCAATTTGTCGGTTATGAAATCTAAGGGCCGTTTACACTGAGTGAAGACTCCAATTTATTAATAAACAATCTTAAAAAACCACAATTTTATCACATTGGTATTATTTTTTCGGGATCCCGAAAAATCCCGGGATTCAAAATAAAAAATCCCGGGATTCGGGATAAATCCCGTCCCGAAAATCCCGGGATTTCGGGACGGGATTTATCCCGAGTGACAGCCCTAGTTATTATAATATAGTGCTTAATTTTCAGATATATTGAGGAGAAGGATACCTTTCCTTGACAAACCACACTTAAAATTCACAAGAAATATAGAAGAAGGTACACCCTCTCCCGCCGTATTTGTACCTATAAACGAAAAATCAAGTAGTCCGATTTGTTTAAAAGAATTCAAATCTTTTCGAATTTGTTTTCAGCTCGAAGGATATAGTTGACTAAGTTAACGCAAAATATTCCTCCAAATATGCTTCGGAAGGCGCAGCGAAGCGGGCCGGGTTACGCTAGTAGATTATAAATTTTGTTCAGATGGAGTCAGATTTAAATGTATGTTTTTGGGACAAAAACCTTTATATACGAGTATAGCACCCAACACATTTGACGGATTTGATATAGTATCGAAAATGTGGATTTACAAAGTGGAGCAGGCTATAATATAGTCGGTCCCGCCCGACTTTAGACTTTCCTTAATTGTTTTACTAACATTACACTGAAAAAAATATTGTCGTGAGGTCAAAGATTTCATGTCTTTAAAATACGAATACAAATTTTGCTTAGCATAGAAGACGCATTTCTCTAAAATAAAGTTATTTTCCTTGTCCAAAAATCGATAAACTTTTCAATGAAGTCGTATTGTCCTTATAATTAAGTGATTTGACTTAAAAATGGGTATCTTAAAATGAAAGAAACAAATTATAGGCTAAGGTCAACTTGACTTTAATAATTCAGAAAAATTCTTTAAATTTAATGAAATTGTCTTTAAATTTGTTGTCTTTTTGCATCTTGACTACAAAGCAAAAAATCGTTCAAATATAGGACATGTTTTTCAAAACTTTATTTTAAAGAAGTTTTTTACTTCAAACATAGCATAATTTCTACTGGAAGTCGAGTCCTAATTTGGAAAATAAAGTTGCCGTTAACTCGTTTTTAAAGGACTTTGATAACATATGAAGAAAAAAAGCTGAGAAAGCGAAAAATTAAAATTTGCTTCCTAGAAGCAAATACACAAAACCTAAATTTAAAAGAAAATTGTGTCTTAAAAGTATCCTTACTTGTATTCTCCGCTTCTTTGGCTCGGAATCAATACCAAGTTTTTTAAAGTAAAGACAAAATCTTTGGAACCGAGTATGCTTTTTTTCAGTGTATGTTCTACACCAGGTTAGTAACTAAAAACTGTATAAATAGCACCCAACAGATTGTGCGGATTTGATATGCTATCGAAAATGTGGATTTACAAAGTGGTGCTGGGTATAATATAGTCGACCCCGCCCGACTTTAGACTTTCCTTACTTGTTTTAAGTGTATAAGTGGCGAATTATACGATGAAGATTCGACTGAGATTGATATAGTTCTATAGGATCGGAACGATGTGTTGGTCTGCAAAATGGTGAAGGGTATTATAATTAGGGAAAGGTATAAAGTCGTCCCCCGTCTGACTTTAGACTTTTCTTACTTCGTTTTGCTTATATTTTGCTATTGTACACAGAAAAAAGTGAATAATTGAATCAAATACAAAAATTGTGAATTCAATTATTTTTGTATTTGATTTTCAGCTTATGACGAAAATTGTAAGTCCAAATACCCAAATTTTAAGGTTGTCATAAAACTATTTTCAAATGAAGTAATATTTGCGTTGAGTATAAATGTAATTGGAATTTGTCAAAATATTCAAATGACATAGTACTCAATCCAAATACATTAGTATTTGAAGTATATAGTGTTTTCAATTACAGTCGTAATTGAACTGAGTACAATGTTTATAGAATTGTGTAACCTATACAATTACTATCGTAATTGTGTTTATTACGATGTTAATCAATACAATCTTTGTATTATATAATCTATATTAATTTAAGAAAATTATACAAATACACTCTGAAAAAAAAATTATGCATTTTATTATAAAAAAGAAATTCTGAAAATATGTATAATTGAAAATACAGCGAAGTACATGTTTGGTAGAAAAATACAGAATATTCATTATAAACGACGTATTTAACAGGCTAACTCACAAAGTTTTTGAATTATCTGTACCACCTGCTGGAATTTCTCAAATCTTCCTCATTTATATGTGATTTGTTTAGGCATCCTGCTCTTCTGTATATTATATTTCAAAGTTTTACATGATTTTACCTTCTGTTGCTGGAAAGAAATCCTCGAAATCCCCGTTTTCGAAGTAAACACATTTTCCTCTAGGCCACATATTTTTGACAGTCGGCTTATATCCATTAATAGGGCAATTTGACGTGTACACGAACTAATTGCAAAAACAAAATAGAAAGAATGTAATTGTATATATATTCCAAAGCTTATTCGCAAGTTTTTAAACGACCCAATTCAGGATGTGTGTAAGTTTATACAACGAAAGAAATCATTTACATATTTTTATTAAAGTTTTCAGCGAATTTTAAAAATTTTACGAACGTAGAAATATGTACTAAATATATTAAATTAACTTTCCATAGTAAAAAGTTTGTGCTGTGATACTTTCGTCGTGATCCCGACTAATAGTCGAAGTCACGAGAATTCTCGTGAGTCTAAAAATTGTTGTGAACCGTTAATCGTCTTTAAAAGTTCTGTTTGCGTGAACGTACATGAGTATTTCGTGAATGTGCTTGAGAGAGAGAAAGAATTCTACCAACACGTCACAGGTTAGACTCACAATGAAAATGTTCATTTTTACGAAGAGAATTCTTTCAGTGTAGTTTCCAAAAAACGCGCTTGACCAAAAAACTGGTATTTAGATAAAGGTACTTACCTGCGATAAAAATACAATATGGTGCGCCAAAAATGTTGTAAATGTTAACATTTCGAATCGCGGTACCGATACCACGGTTTATTTGCGGGTAAATTCGACCATTTTCTTAAGAAGATTCTTAATAATAACAATAAATGACATTTTATTGTTTGTATTAATTTATTTTTCGTTACGTAGCAACGTCATAAACAGTTTTATCAGGCAATTACGCATTATACTTGAATCAATAACTTTTATACTTGGTCCAATTGAACATAGTAATTGATGTGTTGTGAATTCAATTACCAGTGAATTTTGATGTTTTTGCCAGTTTTTCATTCAACCAATTATTTTCATGGTTGACTTAATAAAAATCGTATTTGATATAATTTTTTCATTCAATTATGCCAATAATTGATTTTTATTTTGTTTCAGTTTTTTCTGTGTATAATTGTAATATATGATATTTTCCCGAAAATATGTTAACATGTTTTATGGTTACATCTAGCAAATAATTGCATTGAAATCATCAATTTAATATTTTGAATAATGCATTGAAACTAATTTTCATTAGCACAAATAGAGGAACTAACATTTTGCTATGGCTCTTTTACTTAAAATGCCATTAGTGGCCAATTCATCTATCCGATCATCCATCTATGGAAATGCAACTAACAATTTGGTTGTTGTATCCATATCTGGGCTATAGTATCTCTTGAGCCATCAATTTAAATGTCAGTTTAAATTGTTTCATATTCTTCATACATTCACATACCATCTCCATCTAATATAGACAGCACATACCACAGCCACTGATGCCATATAGTTTCTATTGCATCGGACATTTTATATTGCATTATAAAACACTAGACAAGTATATTGGATAGAGTCAGTAATAGAAAACAAGACCTCTCTATTGTTCTTCTATTTATTATTCATCATAGTCAGAGACTGCATAAATAAATCGTCAATATTTTTAAAAACGGCAGTGCACATTGAGTTATATTTTTCAAAATGACGTCATGTTGGCATGAAGATTACAAAGCCATATACAATAAACTTAAATATAAAACAAAGATCGCATTGAAAGAGTGAATGGCACTTTACATCGCCCAACATACACCAAATTTTTCCCTGTGAAGGCCAAGTGTGCATCAATCGCATGCAACATTAAAAGAATTTAGATCGATACACACACCATCTAACACACACACCATCTAACACACACACCATCTTTCTGTCCCTCAGATAACTCAAGATTTCAAATCGAATAAAAATTACGGCGTCTACACCTAAAAAAAATTTTACTTGGATTCAAAGATTATGACCTTCCCTTGAGGGCTTTGGTATTGGTATTGATTCCGAGCCAAATATTCGATTTCTTTAAAATAACAAAAATTCTTAGCGACTTATCTGACTTTAAATCTAGGATCAATAAAATTAGGATACAGATCTCATTTATCAAATTTTCATTCTCTTTTCGCGGTATATGTTATTAATAAAGCTTCTTAACACCGTCTACCATATAATTATGGACCGATATGGACCAATATGAGCACTGTTGTTGAGACACCATGTACAAAATTTCAAACTGATCGGATGAATTTTGCTCCTCCTACACTGAAAAAATACATTGTCGTGAGATCAAAGATTTCATGTCTTTAAAATACGAATGCAAATTTTGCTTAGCATAGAAGACGCATTTCTCTAATATAAAGTTTTTTCCTTGTCCAAAAGTCGATAAACTTTTCAATGAAGTCGTATTATCCTTATAATTAAGTAATTTGACTTAAAAATGGGTATCATAACATGAAAGAAAAAATGTTTGGGCTAAGGTCAAGTAGAAATTTCTGTAAATTTAATGAAATTGTCTTTGAATTTGTTGTCTTTATTCAATTTGACTACAAAGCAAACAAGTAAGGAAAGTCTAAAGTCGGGCGGGGCCGACTATATTATACCCTGCACCACTTTGTAAGTCCACATTTTCGATACCATATCAAATCCGTCCATGTGTTGGATGCTATATGAATCCATACACATATATTCTGTATATCTGAGCAGATCTGTACAGAGTTCTGCAATACTTATAGATTTAACATTTATGTCGGCTAATGCGCTGAGGTGGAACACAATGTTAGAAAAAAACAAGTAAGGAAAGTCTAAAGTCGGGCGGGGCCGACTATATTATACCCTGCACCACTTGGTAGATCTAAATTTTCGATACCATATCACATCCGTCAAATGTGTTGGGGGCTATATGGAAAGGTTTGTCCCAAATACATACATGTAAATATCACTCGATCTGGACAGAATTTAATAGACTTCTACAAAATCTATAGACTCAAAATTTATGTCGGCAATGCACTAGGGTGGAACACAATGTTAGTAAAAAAATATGGGAAACATTTAAATCTGAAGCAATTTTAAGGAAACTTCGCAAAACTTTATTTATGATTTATCGTTCGATATATATATATGTATTAGAAGTTTAGGAAAACTAGAGTCATTTTTACAAATTTTCGACTAAGCAGTGGCGATTTTACAAAGAAAATGTTGGTATTTTGAGCATTTTTGTCGAAAACAGAAAAACATATATATGGGAGCTATATCTAAATCTGAACCGATTTCAACCAAATTTGGCACGCATAGCAACAATGCTAATTCTACTCTCTGTGCAAAATTTCAACTAAATCGGAGTTAAAAATTGGCCTCTGTGGTCATATGAGTGTAAATCGGCCGAAAGCTATATATGGGAGATATATCTAAATCTGAACCGATTTCAACCAAATTTGGCACGCATAGCAACAATGATAATTCTACTCCCTGTGCAAAATTTCAACTAAATCGGAGTTAATAATTGGCCTCTGTGGTCATATGAGTGTAAATCGGCCGAAAGCTATATATTGGAGCTATATCTAAATCTGAACCGATTTCAACCAAATTCGGCACGCATAGCTACAATGCTAATTCAACTCCCTGTGCAAAATTTCAACTAAATCGGTGTTAATAATTGGCCTCTGTGGTCATATGAGTGTAAATCGGCCGAAAGCTATATATTGGAGCTATATCTAAATCTGAACCGATTTCAACCAAATTCGGCACGCATAGCTACAATGCTAATTCTACTCCCTGTGCAAAATTTCAACCAAATTGGGGTAAAACTCTGGCTTCTGGGACCGCATTAGTCCATATCGGGCGAAAGATATATATGGGAGCTATATCTAAATATGAACCGATTTCAATAAAATTTGGCACACTTGACTATAGTACTAATTGTTCTTCTTGTGCAAAATTTTATGCAAATTAGGGTAAAACTCTGGCTTCTGGGGCCATATAAGTCCATATCGGGCGAAAAATATATAAAAAGTGATTCTTTTGAGGTTAGGATTTTCATGCATTAGTATTTGACAGATCACGTGGGATTTCAGACATGGTGTCAAAGAGAAAGATGCTCAGTATGCTTTGACATTTCATCATGAATAGACTTACTAACGAGCAACGCTTGCAAATCATTGAATTTTATTACCAAAATCAGTGTTCGGTTCGAAATGTGTTTATCGACAAATTTTGTTCAGCGATGAGGCTCATTTCTGGTTGAATGGCTACGTAAATAAGCAAAATTGCCGCATTTGGAGTGAAGAGCAACCAGAAGCCGTTCAAGAACTGCCCATGCATCCCGAAAAATGCACTGTTTGGTGTGGTTTGTACGCTGGTGGAATCATTGGACCGTATTTTTTCAAAGATGCTGTTGGACGCAACGTTACGGTGAATGGCGATCGCTATCGTTCGATGCTAACAAACTTTTTGTTGCCAAAAATGGAAGAACTGAACTTGGTTGACATGTGGTTTCAACAAGATGGCGCTACATGCCACACAGCTCGCGATTCTATGGCCATTTTGAGGGAAAACTTCGGAGAACAATTCATCTCAAGAAATGGACCGGTAAGTTGGCCACCAAGATCATGCGATTTGACGCCTTTAGACTATTTTTTGTGGGGCTACGTCAAGTCTAAAGTCTACAGAAATAAGCCAGCAACTATTCCAGCTTTGGAAGACAACATTTCCGAAGAAATTCGGGCTATTCCGGCCGAAATGCTCGAAAAAGTTGCCCAAAATTGGACTTTCCGAATGGACCACCTAAGACGCAGCCGCGGTCAACATTTAAATGAAATTATCTTCAAAAAGTAAATGTCATGGACCAATCTAACGTTTCAAATAAAGAACCGATGAGATTTTGCAAATTTTATGCGTTTTTTTTTTTTTTTAAAGTTATCAAGCTCTTAATAAATCACCCTTTATATATATATATGGGAGCTATATCTAAATCTGAACCGATTTCTTTCAAAATCAATAGTGATCTATTCTGAGCCAAAACACATACTCGTGCCAAATTTGAAGTCGATTGGACAAAAACTGCGACCTAGACTTTGATTACAAAAATGTGTTCACGGACAGACGGACCGACGGATATCGCTATATCGAGCATTTTTGCCAAAGACACCATGTGTCTATCTCGTCTCCTTCTGGGTGTTAGAAACATATGCACTAACTTATAATACCCTGTTCCACAGTGTGGCGCAGGGTATAAATATGGGAAACATTTAAATAGGAACCAATTTTGAGGCAACTTCGCAAAAGTGTATTTATGATTTATCGGTCGGTAGATGTGTAATAGAGTAATAGGAAAATTTGAGTCATTTTGATAAGTTTTCGACTTAGCAGTGGCGATTTGATAAGGAAAATGTAGGTATTTCGCCCAGTTTTGCCTAAATAGGAAAAACATATATATGGAATCTATATCGAAATCTGAACCGATTGCAATCAAATTTCACATGCATAGTTACTATGTTGAATCTACTCCCTATGCAAAATTTCACGTAAATCGGATAACAACTTTGACCTCTGTGGTCATATAACCGAAAATCGGGCGAAAGATATATATGGGAGCTATATCAAAATCTGAACCGATTTAGCTGATATTTGGCAGTTTTTACGGGACTGACAAAACTTTCAGATGTACAAAATTTGAAGAACGTCGGTTCATAAATACGTGAATTATGATCAAATCGGTGATAACTATATATGGCAGCTATATCTAAATCTGAACCGATTTTTTCCAAAATCAATAGCGATTGTCTTCTACCCGAAGAAAGCCGTTATGTCAAATTTTAGGACGATCGGACTCAAACTGCGACCTGTACTTTGTACACAAAATTACATATACAGACAGACGGACAGACAGGCAGACAGACGAACATCGCTAAATCGACTCAGAATTTAATTCTCAGCCGATCGGTAACTAAAAAATGGGTCTATGACAATTATTTCTTGGCACAAACTTATACCCTGTACCACAGTAGTGGTGAAGGGTATAAAAATCGTTCAAATATAGGACATGTTTTTCAAAACTTTATTTAAGGACGTTTTTTACTTGAAATATAGTATAATTTCTATTAGAAGACGAGTCTTAATTTGGAAAATAGTATATGAAGAAAAAAGCTGAAAAAGCGAAAAAATAAAATTTGCTTCCTAGAGTCAAGTACACAAAACCCAAATTTTAAAGAGAATTGTGTCTTACTTGTATTCTCCTCCTCTTAGTACTTGTATTCTCCTTTTCTTTGGCTAGGAATCAATACCAAAATGTTTAAAGTCAAGACAAAATCTTTGAACCGAACATAATTTTTTTATACCCTCCTCAATAGGATAGGGGGTATATTAACTTTGTCATTCCGTTTGTAACACATCGAAATATTGCTCAAAGACCCCAGTATATATATTCTGATCTAAGCATGCCCATCCGTCCGTCCGCCCGTCTGTTGAAATCACGATAACTTCCGAACGAAACAAGTTATCGACTTGAAACTTGGCACAAGTAGTTGTATTTGATGTAGGTCGGATGGTATTGCAAATGGGCCATATCGGTCCCCTTTTACGTATAGCCCCATATAAAGGGACCCTCAGATTTGGCTTGCGGAGCCTTTAGCAGAAGCATATTTTATCCGATCCGGCTGTAATTTGGTACATGGTGTTGGCATATGGTCTCTGACAACCATGCAAAAACTGGTCCACATCGAACTATAATTATATATAGCCCCCATATAAACCGATCCCCAGATTTGGCTTGCGGAGCCTCAAAGAGAAGTAAATGTCAACCGATCCGCCTGAAACTTGGTACATGGTGTTGGTATATGGTCTCTAACAACCATGCAAAAATTTGTTCACATCGGTCCATAATTATATATAGCCCCCATATAAACCGATCCCCAGATTTGGTTTTGGAGGAGCAAATTTCCTATTCACTTGAAATGTTGTATTTTGTGTAAGTTAATGGACACTAACAATCATTCAAAAATTAGTCCATATCGGTTCATAATTAAATATAGCCTAACATATATATATATATATATAAACCGATCACCACATTTGCGCTCCAGAGCCTCTATACTGAAAAACAAGTATATACGGGAAGGTTAGGTGGTAGCCCCATGTATCAGGCTCATTTAGAGTATTCAGTCCATTGTGATACCACATTGGTGAACTTCTCTCTTAGCACTGAGTGCTGCCCGATTCCATGTTAAGCTCTATGACAAGGGACCTCCTTTTTATAGCCGAGTTCGAACGGCGTTCCACATTGCAGTGAAACCACTTAGAGAAGCTTTGAAACGGTCAGAAATGTCACCAGCATTACTGAGGTGGGATAATCCACCGCTGAAAAACTTTTTGGTGTTCGGTCGAAGCAGGAATCGAACCCACGACCTTGTGTATGCCAGGCGGGCATGCTAACCATTACACCACGATGGCTCCCCTTATTTAAACCGATTTGACCTCCGGAGCTTCTTGGAGGACCTAAATTCATCCGTTGAAACTTAGAGCGTGGTGTTAGTATATGGTCTCTAAAAACCATGCAAAATTTGGTCCATATCGGTTCATAATTATATATAGCCCCCATATTAACAGATCCCCAGATTTGACCTCCGGAAAAAGCAAAATTCATCCGATCCGGTGGAAATTTGGTAGATTTCGCTAGTGTATGGCCGATAACAACCATGACAAAATTGGTCCGTATCAATCTATATATCGATATATCGATCCATATTATATATAGCCCCCAAATAAACCGATCCCAAATTTTATTGCCATAGAAAATTTTGTCAAAATTTTATTTCTACAAAAATTTTTGTCAACATTTAATGTCTTTAGGAAATTTTGTCAAAACAACAAAACAATATTTTGCCAAAAATGTATTTCTATGGAAAATTTTGCCAAAAATTTATTTCTATGGAAAATTTTGTCAAAATTTTATTTCTGTAGAAAATTTTGTCAAAATGTTAGTTCTATAGAAAATTTATGAAGCATTTCATAGTTGCGGAGGAATATTTTGGAAAATCTTCCAAAACATTAAGATTCCTAACAATCTACCAAACACTAAAAATTCTGCCAAATTCTGGCTCTATAATTACCGCATAAAAGTTCATATCGGTTCGTAATTATTTCTTCCCTATATATACCGGTTAAGAACTGAATATATACGTAGTTAATCGACCTTTCTTTTGTCTACCATATATCCCGCATGGACTAACTTACAATTTAGAAGATGATGTTAACCCTCTAATGCCCCAATTTTTTTTGCCAGCTGATTAAATTTTCAATGTTAACGACACAAAAGCAAGAGAACTAAGCAAGAAAAAATTATACGGTAGAATTCAGCATATGCTGCAAAGCCTCTTGAATAGCTTGAAATAAATTTTCTTTTTATTTTGCCCCTTTTTCTTGTCTTAAGGTGTGTTTTACTAAAAGCCCGCCTAAAGGCGGGCTTGGGCATTAGAGGGTTAGAAGTTTTAAGATGCCTTGCCATCGGCCACAACCCAAGTAATTCAATTGTGGATGACCGTCTTTAGTAGAAGTTTCTACGCAATCCATGGCGGAGGGTACATAAGATTCGGCCTGGCCGAACTTACGGCCGTATATACTTGTTTTTTCATCGTCTCATAATCATCTCCTGGCAATTGGTGTCCGTTCGTCTGACCATGTAGTTGTGATGAAATTTGGTACACAGTGTTTTTTCGGTACAAGGACGAACGCTATGTTAAGTTGGAAATGATCGTATCAAATTTAGATATAGTCCCCATATATACACTCAGAGAAGAGTGAACCCATTAGCGAGTTATTTTTAACTAACAAGTGTTAATATTGAACTTCGTATGTCGCTAAAGAAGCATGTACCCATAGTAAGTTCAAAAAATTTCCTATAGGTTAGTAAATTGATTCAACTTTTGTCAAGTTCAAATTTAACTGTTCAGAAGTAAAAAATTAACTAAATAATACATTTTTTAAAAACGAAAAAAATTAATGTTCCGGATTTCCTAGACCACCTGGTGACTTGGAGTAAGGAGACCACAAGGGGGAGGATCCCCATTTCTACATGTCATATTATATTTAGTACAAACCAATTACTCTTCTGTAGTACAATCATTTATTAGTAGAATCATTTATTAGATTTTATTTTTATCATTTTATAAAATTTTACCTTTTGTCCGGGCGGAGGATCAAACCGCGTACCATCTGTTTTCTAACTAAACACACTATCCACTGGGCCACTTAGCTCTTACACTCATCAACAACCAAATGTGACTTTGTTTATTCTTTTCTTGCTTGGCTGAACCCAGCAAAAACTCTCATTACCCGGTAATCTTGGAGGTAAGCCTATTTAAAAATTAATAACCACTTATTAATTGGCATCGCTTCGGATTACATTTACATACGCATGTCCTAGAAGGAAAGTACTTCTCCCCAGGCGTACTTTCAGCCATAAAATAAGTAGTGCATTTAAAGCATATAATCACCTAATATGTAATGACTTATTCGAAGATACGCCAAAACTTGCAAAATAGCCACTTATTGTCTCAGGCAACCAATTCTCGAAAATATTGATTTCTATCGCCGATTACAATGGATCAAAATATGGCGAGTGATGCTGTAATAGAAGAACTACTTGAATAGAAACGAATATTGTATAAATAAACAAAAATTCTAATAAATAATCTAAATAAGATGCAAATTAATTTCACACTTAAAATAGAAATAAATGTAGGTTGTTTAAGGGAGTTGGATTCGTGAATTACGTGATAATATATCCAATAGCCAATTCACATAAGGTTCAAGATCTACTAAAAGTGGATTTTAAGTATCTTTTTTATAAGGCAAATGGCATTTGAAATTTAGTTTAAACGCATTTTGGAAGTGTAATGTGAATGAGGTATAAGAAAGCATCTATTTAAAACATAATATGATAATGTCATTAAACACAATTATTATGAAATATTTGTGATAAAAATTTCTTAACGGAAAAATTTTCAGAATTACCGTTACATTACATATTCTTTTTGATTTTTTATATAAGTGCTCGATTATGTGAATAATTATACCTAATGGTACCATCATTTATTCTATTTTATTAATTCGTTAACTACAACTGCATAAAATACAAAATTACAAGTTAGTCATTATAACTCGCCGCAATGTAATGCAACGTGTAATGACAGCTTTACTCCTGGTAATGTCAATTGTAATGAGATGTGGTTACCTAGTTTTTGCTGGGAATGTATTCATTAACACATACAGTCAAGGGTGTCTATTTTTAGAAACACCACACGAGCACATGTTTCGGAGACGAACTATTGTCTATAAGTAGATTCACTCAACGGTAGTTAGAATTGTCATTCATCGTTAGTTTATTTATACTAAAAATGCAAATTTCGTGTCTAACTAGACTTCATAATATTTCACAGTAAAAGTTCAGTAACGCTGAGAAACTTCTTCGTACGTTCGAGAAAATACGTATTCCCTATTATTATATTTGCTTCAGTCCATTTACGAACTCATTGGGAGTTCTTAACCATTTTGCTGGTAATGACCGTAAGTTCAATTTACTTCGACTGGGTTAACTTTGTTCATTAACGGCCATTTTCATGTAGCTCCGTTAGGCTTTAACTGCCAGTTAACAGAAAGTAAATTGCAAATATCTTCTCACCAGTTAACTTTAACTGAAAAATTTTCGTCAGTTAAGTTCCTAACTGGCATATGGAATATATATGCAAGATGACAGCTTCGTCCATAATACGGTTCAAAAGTTGGTTAGTTAACAGAACACTAACGGAGCTTTATGAAAATGGGGGTAATAGTTAAATTTAACTAACTGTGAGTAAAATTTTGAAATACTCAATATTATGGAATTTACTTGTAGTTACGACGTTAAATTTTCTGAGTGTATGTATCGCCCGATTTTAACAAATTAAATCATAATGTGATTATTTACAAACTGATCGTTTTCAATTGTTGACATAGACTAAAGTTTTTCAGTATTCTCTAAAACTGCAATAAATCGATATTGGTTCAGATTTAGATATAGCTCTCATATATATGTATCGGAGGATTTTTCATAATTTGGCTATAATATCCTTATTTGTTATCGAATCCTGCGAACAACAAATACATGGACAAACGGACGGACGGACACCAAGGGTTAGATCGACTCAGGAGGTAATTCAAAGTCGATGTGGTCTAAAAGCAATATTTCTGGAAGGCTCATTTTTTTGACAGGTCAAAGTTATTATAACCTGACCACTATGTGGTTTAGCGTATAAAAATTGGTCAATGAGGAGGGCCCCTTCCCAACCAGATATTAAACAATGAGGTCCCCTATTTTCGTCGCATT
Organism: Haematobia irritans; assembly: GCF_050003625.1. Classification (NCBI taxonomy): domain Eukaryota; kingdom Metazoa; phylum Arthropoda; class Insecta; order Diptera; family Muscidae; genus Haematobia; species Haematobia irritans. Next base: position 144,745,727 of record NC_134400.1, read on the forward strand.
TATATATGATAGATATCTATCGGAAATCGATATTTCGATGTGTTGCAAATGAAACGACAAACTTGCTATACCCCATCCGCATGGTGGTGTAAATAAAAAAAATAATTGAATTAACCAAATATTATAATACGTATAGTAATTTTTCCATTCCTAAGAAAATAATGATGGGAAATTAGTTTTCATGATTCACATGTTTTATCAAAAAAAAAATAAAAAAAAAAAAATTATCAAAATTTGAATGTTATAACAACGTTCATAAGTGGCTGACAGTCGAAAACATTGAATCCATATTCATAAGATATGACAAGACCAAAAATGTTATTTCTTTGTAATCACCGATTTCATTAATATTCTCATAATGTCCAATTAAAAACTCGTTAATAAACATTTACAAAGTAAATAAAATATTCTGCTGATGTAGCATGCGATGCGCTCACCCATTCCTCAGGCCTCCCCTCTTTGAGAGGTCAATCATTTATAGTTTCTGGCGTTTTTTTGTTTTTGTTTTTGTTTTCGTTTTTTTTTTTTTCAATTTCAGCTACCACAAAAAGACACCACGTAAAACAACGGAAAACTTGTTGAATATTACCCAGACTCGTGAGCGGGGAACACATCCCTTCTCTATTTGTTTATTTATTTTTTTATTTATTGGGTGCTACCCTAAAAAAAATTCGCATCTATTTCGGTTCGATTGCTCGTGGCTGACTGGTGAAGACATTTGTTTTGGCAAGCAAAAAATTAATTACCACATTGATTATGTCAGAAAATTGACAATACAATACAATTTTTTATGATATGTTAGCAATAACATTCGCTGGCACCGTAAAGCAGGAAGAAAACAAAAACCAACCCCAATCTTGGCATGCCATTCACGAAAATGGGTGTTTGAATTGTTTTTGGTTTTTTTCTCGTTTTTGGCAATTGTTGGATTATTTCTTCTTTGCTTCATCTTTTTTAGAGCCAAATTGGGTGTCTCTGACGAGGAGCGTCTGATGGGATTGGTTAACATTTTGCCATTGGTAACAGGTTGGCTGATAAGTCCCCGGTCTAACAAAGCAAAACCCATTTTTTTTTTTGTCAAAATTCATTTTTATTATTCAACATAGTTCCCTTCAAGAGCGATACAACGATTGTAACGACCTTCCAATTTTTTGATACCATTTTGGAAGTACTCCTTCGGGTTTGCCTCAAAATTGGCCTCAGTTTCGGCGATCACCTCTTCATTGCAACCCAATTTTTTTCCCTGCGAGCATCCTTTTGAGGTCTGAGAACAAGAAAAAATCGCTGGGGGTCAGATCTGGAGAATACGGTGGGTGGGGAAGCAATTCGAAGCCCAATTCATGAATTTTTGCCATCGTTCTCAATGACTCGTCGTGGCACGGTGCGTTGCCTTGATGGAACAACACTTTTTTCTTCTTCATATGGGGCCGTTTTGCCGCGATTTCGACCTTCAAACGCTCCAATAACGCCATATAATAGTCACTGTTGATGGTTTTTCCCTTCTCAAGATAATCGATAAAAATTATTCCATGTTCATCCCAAAAAACAGAGGCCATTACTTTGCCAGCGGACTTTTGAGTCTTTCCACACTGAAAAAAAATATTGTCGTGAGGTCAAAGATGTCATGTCTTTAAAACACGAATATAAAATTTTGCTTGGCATAGAAGACGCATTTCTCTAAAATAAAGTTATTTTCCTTGTGCAAAAGTCGATAAACTTTTCAATGAAGTCGTATTGTCCTTATGATTAAGTGATTTGACTTAAAAATGGGTATTTGACTTAAAAATGGGTATCTTATCATGAAAGAAAAAATTTATAGGTTAAGGTCAACTTGACTTTAATAATTTAGAAAAATTCTTTAAATTTAATGAAATTGTCTTTAAATTTGTTGTCTTTTTGTATCTTGACTACAAAGCAAAAAATCGTTCAAATATAGGACATGTTTTTCAAAACTTTATTTTAAAGAAGTTTTTTACTTCAAACATAGCATAAGTTCTACTGGAAGTCGAGTCTTAATTTGGAAAATAAAGTTGCCGTTAACTCGTTTTTAATGGTCTTTGATAGCATATGAAGAAAAAAAGGTGAGAAAGCGAAAAATTAAAAGTACACAAAACCTAAATTTAAAAGAGAATTGTGTCTTAAAAGTATCCTTACTTGTATTCTCCGCTTCTTTGGCTCGGAATCAATACCAAATTTTTTAAAGTAAAGACAAAATCTTTGGAACCGAGTATGCTTTTTTTTCAGTGCACGCTTCGGAGACGGTTCACCGGTCGCTCTCCACTCAGCCGACTATCGATTGGACTCAGGAGCGTAGTGATGGAGCCATGTTTTATCCATTGTCACATATCGAAGAAAAAACTCGGGTGTATTACGAGTTAACAGCTGCAAACACCGCTCACGTGTGCTCGCGCGGCACCCATTTTGCACAGAGCTTTCGCATATTCAAATATTGATGAATGATATGACCAACACGTTCCCCAGCAAAAACTAGGTAACCACATCTCATTACAATTGATATTACCAGGAGTAAAGCTGTCATTACATGTTGCATTACATTGCGGCGAGTTATAATGACTAACTTGTAATGACAACAATAAATACTTCTCGGTAATTTTGGAATTGTTATTCTCAAATTTTTAGGCAGTTGTAGTTAATATAATTATTCACATAATCGAGCACTTACATAAAAAATCAAAAAGAATATGTAATGTAACGGTAATTCTGAAGATTTTTCCGTTAAGAATTTTTTATCACAAATATTTCATAATAATTGTGTTTAATGACATTATCATATTATGTTTTAAATAGATGCTTTCTTATACCTCATTCACATTACACTTCCAAAATGCGCTTAAACTAAATTTCAAAAGCCCTTTGGCTTATAAAAAAGAGACTTAAAATCCACTTTTAGTAGATTTCGAACCTATTGGATATATTGTGTCGTAATTCACGAATCCAACTACCTTAAACAATCTACATTTATTTCTATTTTAAGTGTGAAATTAATTTGAGTGTAATCTTATTAAGATTATTTTTTAAAATTTTTGTTTATTTATACAATATTCGTTTCTATTCAAGTAGTTCTCCTATTACAGCACCACTCGCCATATTTTGATCCATTGTAATCGGCGATAGAAATCAATATTTTCGAGATTTGGTTGCCTGAAACAATAAGTGACTATTTTGCAAGCTTTGGTGTATCTACGAATAAGTCATTACATATTAGGTGATTATATGCTTTAAATGCACTACTTATTTTATGGCCGAAAGTATGCCTGGGGAGAAGTACTTTCCTTCTAGGACATGCGTATATAAATGTAGTCCGAAGCGATGCTAATTAATAAGTGGTTATTAAATTTTAAATAGGCTTACCTACAAGATTACCGGGTAATGAGAGTTTTTGCTGGGTCCTTTGATCTCTGTAAGGCCTCTGCTATCTCGATCATCTTCATTTTACGGTCATTCAAAATCATTTTGTGGAAACTCATTATCAAGTCAAGTTTTTGCTTCCGCCGTATTTTTTCCCTTCAGAAAACAGTATTTTATCAAAACACAAAATTCCTTTTTGTCCATTTTTTTCACAAGAACAAAAGTTGCTTCACAAAAGACGCTCTATCTCACAAACTAATTGACTTACAGACGTCAAATTTTGACACGAACCATTTGAAGGTTGGTACTATAAAAAAATAATATGCATTTAATACTAGCGACGCCATCTATGTGTCAGACCGGGGACTTATCAGCCAACCTGCTAATTGTTCTTCTTGTGCAAAATTTGAAGCAAATTAGGGTAAAACTCTGGCTTCTGGGCCATATAGTCCATATCGGGCGAAATTTGAAGTCGATTGGACTAAAACTGCAACCTAAACTTTGATTACAAAAATGTGTTCACGGACAGACGGACATGGCTATATCGACTCAGGAGCCCACTCTGAGCATTTTTGCCAAAGACACCATGTGTCTATCTCGTCTCCTTCTGGGTGTTGCAAACATATGTCCCAACTTATAATACCCTGTTCCACAGTGTGGCGCAGGGTATAAATATGGGAAACATTTTAATCTGAACCAATTTTGAGGCAACTTCGCAAAAGTGTATTTATGATTTATCGGTCGATACACGCAGAGAAGGAATATGATCACCTCAGACACATTTCATGAGCAAAATGTTATTCTTGTATGGTGACCATGTTACATGGTCACCACCCAAAAATAACATTTTGTTCTTAAAACATGTTTGAGGTGATCATATTCCTTCTCTGGGTGTAGATATGTATTAGAAATAAATAAAAATTTGAGTCACTTTTACAATTTTCGACCTAGCAGTGCGATTTTATAAGGAAAATGTGGGTATTTTGGCCATTTTTGCCAAAATACGAAAAACATATATATGGAAGCTATACAGAAATCTGAACCGATTTCAATCAAATTTGACATGCATATTTAGTATTTTAATTATACTCCCTGTGCAAAATTGTACATAAATCGGACTACAACTTTGACGTCTGTTTTCATATGACGGAAAATCGAGCGAAAGATATATATGGGAGCTATATCTAAATCCGAACCGATTTCAATAAAATTTAGTACACTTGACTACACTACTAATTGTACTCCTAGTGCAAAATTTCAACCAAATTGGTGTAAAACTCTGGCTTCTGGGACCATATAAGTCCATAACGGGCGAAAGATATATATGAGAGCTATATCGCAATCTGAACCGATTTCAACCAAATTTGGCACACCTGAATATAGTACTTATAGTTTTCTTATTGCAAAATTTCAAGCAAATTAGGGTAGAACTCTAGCTTCTGGGGTCATATAAGTCCATATCGGGCGATAGATATATATGGGAGCTATATCTAAATCTGAACGGATTTCAATCAACGGATTTCAATCAATCACACATGACTATACGATAAAGTGTTATGTTTGTGCAAAATTTCAAGCAAATCAGGGTAAAACTCTGGCTTCTGGGTCCATATAAGTGCATATCGGGCGAAAGATATATATGGGAGCTATATCTAAATCTGAACCGATTTCTTCCAAAATCAATAGGGTTCTATTCTGACCCAAAACAGGAACTTGTGCCAAATTTGTAAGCGATTGGACTTAATCTGCGACCTAGACTTTGATCACAAAAACGTGTTCACGGACAGACGGACATCGCTATATCGACTCAAGAGCCCACCCTGAGCATTATTGCCAAAGTCACCATGTGTCTATCTCGTCTCCTTCTGGGTGCTGCAAACATATACACTAACTTATAATACCCTGTTCCACAGTGTGGCGCAGGGTATAATGATTACGAGAAGTAAAATCTGGAAGTTTTACATTCAATTTCAAGCAATTTTCATGATCAGTGGGCCTTCAATACCCTCGTGAAATCATTCTTGCACACCTATTTATAGTTCTAAAAATCCTAGCGATTTTCAATTTCAGGCAAATTAGACAACATCTCCGGTTCCTACAAGCCCAAAAATTAGAATCAGGAGATCGGTCTATGTGGGGCTATACCAAAAAGTGGACCGATCTCACCATTTGTGGCACACCTATTTGTGATTCTAAAATACCTCTAGATTTTCAATTTGAGACAATTTTGATAAAAACTGCGGATTCTCTAAGCCCCAGAAATAAAATCAGGAGATCGGTCTATATGGAGGATATACCACAACATGAAACTATACTCACCATTTTCGGCATACATTTTTATGGTCCTAAAATATCTCTAGATTTCGAATTTCATGCAAATTGGATACAAACTATGGACTCGATAAGCCCAAGACCCCAAATCGGGAGGTCGGTTTATGTGGGGACTATATCAAAACCTGGACCGATATAACCCATCTTCGAACTTGACCTACAAAATTTCAGCACGATTGCTTCATTATTGAAGACTGTAGCGTGATTACAACAGACTGACTGCCAGACGGGCATGATGATATCGTCTTAGAATTTCTCGCTGATCAAGAATATATATATATATATATATATATATATATATATATATATATATATATATATATATATATATATATATATATATATATATATATATATATATATATATATATATATATATATATATATATATATATATATATATACATATATATATATATATATATATATATATATATATATATATATATATATATATATATATATATATATATATATATATATATATATATATATATATATATATATACTTTATATAGTCGGAAATCGATACTTCGATGTGTTACAAACGGAATGATCAACTTGTTATCACCATTCTATGGTGGTGGGTATAAAAATGGGCAATCGATCAATATGAAGGCGTTGTTAAAAATTGACCGATATACATATCCAAATCAGCCTTGGGTCTCCGAAACAAAGACCTGTTTACGATTCTAGTGCAAATTCCGTGAAATAAGGAGAAGCAACAAGTTTTTTTTTATATTTTGAAGATTCGTTGCATTTCTTTAATCCCATAATTTCTGGAAATTCCCCACCAAATCCCCAACTCGAAAATTAAGTCCCCGTCTCGAAAATATTTCACCAATTTGGGGGAAAGTCCCCATACTGGCAACACTGGATCACAGCATTGTATATGGTGAGCTGTTTTTTTTTTTTTTTAACTGGAAGAAAAACATTTTAGGAGAAAACTGCGTAATATTCTTTTAATTCAAATCTTGGATTACACCCGTATTATTTTTGCGGAGAAAAAATTACATGGCTCTCTCAAAACGATTCTGACATCAGTATATCTGCTCTGCGTGTTATATTCAGTTATGGATAATGCCTCACTTAAACCATACATACATGCTAGTACACATTTTAATATGCAATTTGTTCCCCCATTTAAATTGCCAACCCTCGTTGGGACATGTTGCATATTGTATCAATTATTGGCAATATAATTTGCTTCCCAAATTTCCCAACAAGAGGCAAGAGGGATCAATAAAAAACTAGGTGGTAAACACCAGTATTGACTTTTAATTTGACAGCCCTCAAGCGTGTTAAGCGTTTTTAAGGATTTGTTTTGAATGCCACACATATAAAAAACGACATCAATAACCATTAAAAAAAAAGACAGGAAAACAATGCCAATGATGCCAATGTAAAATAGAGTAACATTTTCATTATAATGGTGTTCGATTGAATTGGGATAAGGGTTGGGTCTTATTGTTGGCTGTTTGCCAACGTTACTCAGCACTTATGCACTAACCACCCCGCCGGGAAGTTTGGAAAACGCATACGAAAAATTCGATACATCAATTTTCGCAAATGGACAAAGCGAAAAGTAGTTTTCATCACTAGAGGGGTTTTTCGATTTTCTTTTTGCAAACAACCCCCTTGGGCCACACATGTGATTTTACGCTTGTCTGCTATGAAGTGTTTATGACTTGGACATTAGTTGCCCATTTATATGACCATATGTCGATGACAATCGTCAATTCACATCGTATCCATCGTCAATATTAAACAGCATCAGCCAGCATCCACATTATATGACTGGATATGGAAATAGGTCATCGCTATTTCCAATTCCATCTGAACTCCGTGCATTCTACTCACTCAACAGTTTCCTGGAGGCAACAACGATGGTGGTGGTGGTTATGGGAATATCATGTCTCACTGTTCAACTGACCAATGTAGTACCTACGGTGCTATTCAGTTTCCACGAAAAAATCATTTTTGAATTTTTTGTCCATAGCGTAGAAAACATCAGGATGTTCGGTCATAGGGGAAATAATACTACTTGCACAACTATTAGCATGTTTATGGAACAATTTCCCTGAAAACTACACATAAAATAAAAGACAAAAGGTGGCACGATTAACGCGTGTGCCATCGAAACATTTATGTTTTAGGCAAAATAGATAGAGGGTGCAGTAATGCTCTAATGCAAATCCATTCACAGATAAATGTATGGACAGTTCAATAGTTTGTAAATAGAGCAGATGTCCAGAAAAATCTATCAAATGGCAGTGCAAAACATTTCTATTGTGGACTCAAGGGATGCTTCCTAGATTCCTATTTGGATAGTGGACATTTTAGAACTACCCCAGAACTTATTAATCCTTAAATGTAAATCCCTAACATTGGATAAACTAGGAAAAACTCTAATTCCTTATTGCATATAAGGCTTGCATGCAACAAAAGCAATCAGCTTGCAACATTTGAATATGGAACGACAGGATTTTATTTTTCTCAACATAACTGTCTCATTGATAAACTTAAACTTATTATTAATTCCCATTTTCATGAAGCAAATTTGTTAAACAGTTAGCTAAAGAGCCTTACAACAAACATGTTTGTCACCCTGTTTAAATGCACTAATGCAAGTTAGCAAATTAAATGTTGAAAATTAAATTTAACTGCATGCCCTAACACGGTTACCAATCGTGTAAAATAGTCTACAAAATTTAATTCAATAGAACATTTTGTCATAGTTTTATTTCTATAGAAAATTTTGTCAAAATATCATTGCTATAGGAAATTTTGTCAAAATTTCATTTCTATAAAAAAGTTTGTCAAATTTTTATTTCTATAGAAATTTTTTGTCAAAATTTCATTTCTACAGAAAATTTTATTAAAATCTTATTTCGATAGAAAACTTTCTCAAAATTTTATTTCTATGAAAAATTTGGTCAAAATTGTATTTATATAGAAAATTTTGTTAAAATTTTATTTCTATACATTTTTTTCTATTTTATTTCTATAGAACTTTTTTTTTAAATTTTATTTCTATAAAAGTTTCTTAAAATTTTATTTCTATACAAAACTTTCTCAAAATTTTATTACTATAGAAAATGTTGTCAAAATTTTATTTCTATAGAAATTTTTCTTAAAATTTTATTTCTATATAAAATTTTGTCAAAATTTTATTTCTATAGAAAATCTTGACCAAATTTTACCCAGCAAAAACTCTCATTACCCGGTAATCTTGTAGGTAAGCCTATTTAAAAATTAATAACCACTTATTAATTGGCATCGCTTCGGATTACATTTACATACGCATGTCCTAGGAGGGAAGTACTTCTTCCCAGGCATACTTTCGGCCATAAAATAAGTAGTGCATTTAAAGCATATAATCACCTAATATGTAATGACTTATTCGTAGATACACCAAAGCTTGCAAAATAGCCACTTATTGTCTCAGGCAACCAAATCTCGAAAATATTGATTTCTATCGCCGATTACAATGGATCCAAATATGGCGAGTGGTGCTGTAATAGGAGAACTACTTGAATAGAAACGAATATTGTATAAATAAACAAAAATTCTAATAAATAATCTAAATAAGATTACACTCAAATTAATTTCACACTTAAAATAGAAATAAATGTAGGTTGTTTAAGGTAGTTGGATTCGTGAATTACGATACAATATATCCAATAGCCAATTCACATAAGGTTCGAAATCTACTAAAAGTGGATTTTAAGTCTCTTTTTTATAAGGCAAATGGCATTTGAAATTTAGTTTAAACGCATTTTGGAAGTGTAATGTGAATGAGGTATAAAAAAGCATTTCTTTAAAACATAATATGATAATGTCATTAAACACAATTATTATGAAATATTTAAGATAAAAAATTCCTAAGGGAAAAATCTTCAGATTTACCGTTACATTACATATTCTTTTTGATTTTTTATGTAAGTGCTCGATTATGTGAATAATTATATTAACTACAACTGCCTACAAATTTGAGAATAACAATTCGAAAATTACCGAGAAGTATTTATTTTTGTCATTACAAGTTAGTCATTATAACTCGCCGCAATGTAATGCAACGTGTAATGACAGCTTTACTCCTGGTAATGTCAATTGTAATGAGATGTGGTTACCTAGTTTTTGCTGGGTATATCTATAGAACATTTTCTCAACATTATATTTCTATAGAACATTTTCTCAAAATTTTATTTCGATAGACAATTTTGTCAACATTTTAGTTCTCTAGAAAATTTTGTGAACATTTTATTGATACAGAAAACTTGCTCAATATTTTATTTCTATAGAAAATTTTCTCAAAATTTTATTTTGTGTCAAAATTTTATTTCTATAGAAAATTTGTCAAAATTTTATTTCTATAGAAAATGTTGTCAAAATTTCATTATTATAGAAAATTTTGTCAAAATTTCATTCCTATAGGAAATTTTGTCAAAATTTTATTTCTACAGAAAATTTTGTCAAAATTTCATTTCTAAAGAAATTTTGTCACAATTTCATTTCTATCGAAAATTTTCTTAAAATTTTATTGCTTTAGCAAACTTTTTCAAAGTTTAATTTCTATGGAAAATTTTGCCAAATTTTATTTCTATGGAAAATTTTGTCAAAATTGTATTTATATAGAAAATTTTGTCAAAATGTTATTTATATAGAAAATTTTGTCAAAATTTTATTTCTATAGAAAATTTTGTCAACATTTCATTTCTATAGAAAATTTTCTTAAAATGTTATTGCTATAGAAAACTTTTTCAAAATTTTATTTCTATAGAAAAATTTGTGAAAATTTTTTTTCTATGGAAAATTTTCTCAAAATTTTATTCCTTTAGAAAATTTTGTCAACATTTTATTTCTATAGAAAATTTTGTCAAAATTTTATTTCTATAGAAAATTTTGTCAAAATTTTATTTCTATAGAAAATTTTGTGTTCATTTTATTGCTACAGAAAACTTTCTCAAAATTTTATTTCTATAGAAAATGTTGTCAAAATTTTATTTCTATAAAAAATTTTGTCAAAATTTTATTTCGTTATTGTTTTTTTTTTTTTTTGATCTCAGCTTAAAGCCATGCATTGACTAAACTACAAGTGTAGCTTAACCAACAGAGAAAAAGTATAAAAAAAACAACAATAACGATTGAAGAGAAGCCAACAATAACAAACAAAAAAATTTTTTTCTATAGAACATTTTCTCAAAATTTTATTTCTTAGAACATTTTCTCAAAATTTTATTTCTATAGAAAATTTTGGTCAAAATTTTCTTCCTATAGAAAATTTTGACCAAATTTTATATCTTTAGAAAATTTTGTCAAAATTTTATTTCTATAGAAAATTTTGTCAAAATTTTATTTCTATAGAAAATTTTGTCAGAATTTTATTTCTATAGAAAATTTTGTCAAAATTTTATTTCTATAGAAAATTTTGTCAAAATTTTATTTCTATACAAAATTTTGTCAAAATTTTATTTCTCTAGAAAATTTTGTCAAAATTTTATTTCTATAGAAAATTTTGTCAAAATTTTATTTCTATAGAAAATTTTGTCAAAATTTTATTTCTTTAGAAAATTGTGTCAAAATTTTATTTCTGTAGAAAATTTAGTCAAAATTTTATTTCTATAGAAAATTTTATCAAAATTTTATTTCTATAGAGCATTTTCTCAAAATTTTATTTCTATAGAACATTTTCTCAAAATTTTATTTCTATAGAAAATTTTGGTCAAAATTTTATTTCTATAGAAAATTTTCTATAGAAAATTTTGTCAAAATTTTATTTCTATAGAAAACTTTTTCAAAATTTTATTTCTATAGAAAATTTTGTCAAAATTTTATTTCTCTAGAAAGTTTTGTCAAAATTTTATTTCTATAGAAATTTTTTCAAAATTGTAATTGTAGAAAATTTTGTCAAAATTTTATTTCTATAGAAATTTTTGTCAAAATTTTATTTCTATAGAAATTTTTGGCAAAATTATATTTCTATAGAAAGTTTTGTCAAAATTTTATTTCTATAGAAAATTTTGTCAAAATTTTATTTCTATAGAAAAGTTTGTCAAAATTTTATTTCTATAGAAAATTTTGTCAAGATTTTATTTCTATAGAAAATTTTGTCAAAACTTTATTTCTATAGAAAATTTTGTTAAAAGTTTATTTCTATAGAAAATTTGGTCAAAATTTTATTTCTATAGGATTTTATTTTTTAATTTTATTTTGAAAGAAAATTTTGTCAAAATTTAATTTCTATAGAAAATTTTGTAAAAACTTTATTTCTATAGAAAGTTTTGTTAAAATTTTATTTCTATAGAAATTTTTTCAAAATTGTAATTGTAGAAAATTTTGTCAAAATTTTATTTCTATAGAAAGTTTTGTTAAAATTTTATTTCTATAGAAATTTTTTCAAAATTGTAATTGTAGAAAATTTTGTCAAAATTTTATTTCTATAGAAAGTTTTGTCAAAATTTTATTTCTATAGAAAATTCTCCTAAAATTTTATTTCTATAGAAAATTTTGACCAAATGTTATATCTATAGAAAATTTTGGTCAAAATTTTATTTCTATAGAAAATTTTGTCAAACTTTTCTATAGAAAATTTTGTCCAAATTTTATTTCTATAGAAAATTTTTTCAAAATTTTATTTCTATAGGAAATTTTTTCTAAATTTTATTTCTATAGGAAATTTTTTCAAAATTATATTACTATAGAAAATTTTGTCAAAATTTTATTTTTATAGAAATTTTTGTGAAAATGTCATTTCTATAGAACATTTTGTCACAATTTTGTCACTCCAATCATCCTCGACGTATTAAGATTAACACTGCTACCAATTTTATATTTATAGGGTTTTGAACATAAGCGACGTAAGATTTCATAAGGCTAACGAGAAGAAAATATGAGGGATTCTCCAACAAAATGACTTCCCCAATGACACAAATAGGAATCTTATAAAGTACGTGAAAAATTAAGAAGAGAAAAATCATAACAAACAAGCAGCCACATGTATGGTTTTCAAAAAGATGACATATGTACAAGGGTTCTCCGAAAGATTTGAAAAATAAATTGCGATGGAGACAAAACCAATCCATATCCGATGGCTTATTTTGGCACCACTAGGACCAAATTGAAAACAAGACTTTCTGCCCATAAATCCGTCTAAAAAGTGAAAGACAAATCCTTAGAACAAAAAACTGCACTTGCTGCACATTACACAACCACGGGATACATACCACATTTTCATACGTTGAATGAAATATTGGCGATGGAAGAGAATACTAGGAGGAGATATACATTGGAGACGAACGCATGAACTTCAAAGCCGATACAGACCACTGTGCACAGATTATCAGAAATCTAATACAAAATCACAAACACAATTAAGATAATCAATCAGTTAGACATGAGCTTTGTAAGGAGAAAGTCTATTACTTTGTAAAATGTAAATACAATTATTGTTACATATTTGTTGCTAAACATTGTAAATGTTAATATTGTTAAATATTTAAACTATTACATTTTATAGATAATATCTCGCTGAAGATGATCACCGATGGTGTATCGAAATATCCGAGAATAGTAATATTTCAATAACAAAGTAATGAAAAACAATAACTCCAGCATTTTCAATAGTCCATGACCTCAATGCCAAACGAATAATACCAAAATTGTAAAATTTTATTTCTATAGAAAATTGTGTCAACATTTTATTTCTATAGACTCTACCTCTTAGTTGGAGAGGAATATTAAAGTTAATCTACCAAAACATCAAGGATTCTACCACACTACCACGAAAATTTTCGTGACTCGTGAATCACATTTTGTGTATCTTCTCGGGGTGTATCTTCCATTCTTTTATATGAAGATGACCGAGACTTCAAAAACTCGTATTAATTCTACCAGAAAATTTAGTTGCACATTTAGGAATTAATCATTACTCTTTATTATGGAATTCAATTTGCTTGTAATAATTTGCAAAAACTTAAGACATTGTTGAAAATGTAGCTCCTCTTGAAGTCTCTACTCAGTCCAGCGATGAGTGCAATTCTGATTGGTGCACACGTAATACAATCTCATTTCCTCTTCAGCGCGTCGAGTCTGAGCTTGAAAAAACACCGATTCACGATGACCACATTTGGGACACTCATGGTCTTCAGTTCGAGGTAAAGTAGGATCAGATATGACATCGGGACAAATATGAGTCAATTCATCAATTTCGTGCATAATTTTGTTCACATAGATGCAATTCGAATCGGCTTCCTGGCGATAATCACAATTTCGGCAAGCATACATCAGAACTTTGGCCTCCTTGTCCTCTTTTGGATACAACATGTTGTTGCATTCTTGACAGAAACGTATACCCACATAGCCAGGACCTTCGCTGGCGGCAGCATCAAATGATAGCGACATTGCTACGAGTGTTAAAGCTCCGCCTTATTTTTGAAGAATCGATAATGGTCAAGACTTGATCAATCTGAAAGAATACAAATAAAAATAAATTTAATTATATATTAACATAAGAGAGATTTTGATTAAAAGACCCAAAAAGTAATATAATCAAAGCTGTGGATTAGATCCATCTAAAATGGATCTTCCAGCAAATTAAGTAGTCAGAGAATACTTCGAAAAAAGTCGATTAAACAAGTATATACAGCAGTAAGTTCGGCCGAGCCGAATCTTAAATACCCACCACCATGAATCAAATATTAGGGTTTCCTTTGAAATTTGAGGACTTGAGGACACTTCCCGAAGATAAATTTAAAGATTTCACCTATGAGGACTATATCAGATTCTGGATTTATAAGAACCATTTTTGTTTGAGTTTTAGAGGGACCATTAACATCTCTTGTAAGTGTGCAAGAAAATTATAAAATAACGTCTTAATTTGAAATCGTAAATCTGTAGAAGTAAAATCTGGAAATTTTACAATTTTACAGTACATTCTACACCCTCAAGAAGTGAAGTCGGTCTATATGGACCGATAAAAACTTAATCCGATACTCGTTTTTGTGAGCCTAAAATACCAGAATATTTACAATTTCAGGCAAATCAGATAAAAACTACGGTTTCTAGAAACCCAAGGAGTTAAATCGGGAGATCGTTCTGGGGGCTATACTAAAATATGGACCGATACTCACCGTTTTCGCCACACCTCTTTATGACCCGAAAATACCTCTAGATTTCCAATTTCAGGCCAATAGGATAAAAACTTCGGCTTCTAGAATCCCAAGAAGTAAAATCGGGAAATCGGTCTATATGGGGGCTATACCAAAATATGGACCGATACTCACCATTTTTGGCACACCTCTTTATGGTCCTACAATACCTCTAGTTTTCTAATTTCAGGTAAATTGAATAAAAACTGCGGTTGCTATAAGCCCAAGAAGTAAAATCGGGAGATCGGTCTATATGGGGGCTATACCAAAATATGGACCGATACTCACAATTTTTGGCACACGTATTTGTGGTCCTACAATACCTCTAGATTTCCAATTTCAGGTACATTGAATAAAAACTGCGGTTTATATAAGCCCAAGAAGTAAAATCGGGAGATCGGTCTATATGGGGGCTATCCCAAAATATGGACCGATACTCACCATTTTAGGCACACGTATTTGTGGTCCTACAATACCTCTAGATTTTCAATTTCAGGTAAATAGAATAAAAACTGCGGTTTCTATAAGCCCAAGAAATAAAATCGGGAGATCGGTCTATATGGGGGCTATACCAAAACATGGACCGATACTCACCATTTTTGGCACACCTCTTTATGGTCATAAAATACCTCTAGATTTCAAATTTCAGGTAAATTGGATAAAAACTACAATTTCTATAAGCCCAAGACCCCAAATCGGGAGGTCAGTTTATATGGGGACTATATCAAAACCTGGACCGATATAGCCCATTTTCGAACTTGACCTGCCTGCAGACAAAAGACGAGTTTGTGCAAAATTTCAGCACGATTGCTTCATTATTGAAGACTGTAGCGTGATTACAACAGACAGACAGACAGACAGACAGACAGACAGACGGACAGACGGACATCGTTATATCGTCTTAGAATTTCTCCCTGATCAAGAATATATATACTTTATATAGTCGGAAATCGATATTTCGATGTGTTACAAACGGAATGACAAACTTATTATACCCCCGTCACCATTCTATGGTGGTGGGTATAAAAACATTATACCAAATTATGTCAACAATATGTTAAATGACAATAAATCGAGAAGAGTGCATCGAATTATACTAAATTATAAAGAATACAGTGGTCGAAGTCGGCTTTTTGAATTTTTCAAAATGGGATAATTGGCTTGTCATATTTTTTCAAAATTTTCATTTAAAAGTTAGATATTTTAACAATTTTGTTCTTTTTTTATCGTATGCTGCTGCATAACTCAATAGTGCACTTGCAAAATGAATATGCAGTTTCAAAAATGTTGTCGTTACTTTAATGAATTTGGTATTGATTTCGGAGCGAAGAAAATATTATTCTAAGGATACGTTTGAGAAGAAATTATCGTTTAAATGTGAGATCGGAGTGCTTAATATTGATTCAAAAATACAATTTATTATTTATGAAATTTTGTCAAAATTTCATTATTAATTTTCTATAGAAAATTTTGAACAAATTTTCGATAGAAATTAAATTTTGAAAAAATTTTCTATAGAAATAAAATGTTGACAAAATGTTCTATAGAAAAAAATTTGACAAAATTTTCTATGGAAATAAAATTTGGCAAAATTTTTTATAGAAATAAAAGTGGAAAAAAAAATTTTTTTGATATAAAATTTTGGAAAAATTTTCTATAGAAATAAAATTTTGACAAAATTTTCTGTAGAAATAAAATGCTGACAAAATTTATCTATAGAAATAAAATTTTGACAACATTTTATAAACCGATCCCCACACTATTAAAAAAATAAGTTTTTCATATGTTCGATATAAACAAAATGTGTTTCGGGCACAATTTTTAAACACAATATATTTAAGTGCAAACATATAATGTTTCTACACTAACACTAAATGTTTGGGACACATATGTTAATATGTTAGAATATATTATGTTTGGGGCATGAATGTTTCATAAAAATAATATGTGTGAATTTAAACATATATAAATGTACAAATTTCGAGTAAACATATATATGTTGTCGTATTTTATTCAGAGAGTGACATAGAGGGAAAGAGAGAGTATAGAGAAAGAAATAGAGATGGAAACCGGGGGGGTTGATGAAAGATATCAACATAACTCAGCGAGAGAATCAAAAGAGAGCAATTTCTGTGAAACCGCATGTATGTTTTTTCGGAAAACTGTTTTATGATAAGGCCAAAAATTTGATACGCTTAAGTCTTGATTAATTTGAATATTAGCATAAGTATTCAGAGTAAAGAAATTAGACCTTCGGAACCAAGAGAATAGATATTTCAAACAAAAAAAAAAACAAGTATATACAGCACTAAGTTCGGCCGGGCCGAATCTTAAATACCCACCACCATGAACCCAATATTAGGGTTTCCTTTGAAATTTCAGGAGGGCTTGAGGACTTGAGGATATTCCCGAAGATAAATTTAAAGATTTCACCTATGAGGACTATATCAGATTCTGGATTTATAAGAACCATTTTTGTTTGAGTTTTAGCGGAATCATTAACATCTCTTTTAAGTGTGCAAGAAAATGATAAAATAAAGTCTTGATTTGAAATCTTAAATCTGTAGAAGTAAAATCTGGAAATTTTACACTGAGTTTCAAGCAATTTTCATGATCAGTGCGCCTTCTACACCCTCAAGAAGTGAAGTCGGTCTATATGGAGGCATTACCATATGGATCGATAAAAACTTAATCCGATACGCGTTTTTGTGAGCCTAAAATACCAGAATATTAACAATTTCAGGCAAATCAGATAAAAACTACGGTTTCTAGAAACCCAAGGAGTTAAATCGGGAGATCGTTCTTATGGGGGCTATACTAAAATATGGACCGATACTCATCGTTTTCGGCACACCTCTTTATGACCCGAAAATACCTCTAGATTTCTAATTTCAGGCAAATAGGATAAAAACTTCGGATTCTAGAAGCCCAAGAAGTAAAATCTTGAAATCGGTCTATATGGGGGCTATACCAAAATATGGACCGATACTCACCGTTTTCGGCACACCTCTTTATGACCCGAAAATACCTCTAGATTTCTAATTTCAGGCAAATAGGACAAAAACTTCGGATTCTAGAAGCCCAAGAAGTAAAATCTTGAAATCGGTCTATATGGGGGCTATACCAAAATATGGACCGATACTCACCATTTTCGGCACACCTCTTTATGGTCCTAAAATACCTCTAGATTTCCAATTTCGGATAAATTGGATAAAAATTACGGTTTCTATAAGCCCAAGACCCCAAATCGGGAGGTCGTTTTATATGGGGACCATACCAAAACATGGACCGATACTCACAATTTTTGGCACACGTATTTGTGGTCCTACAATACCTCTAGATTTCCAATTTCAGGTAAATTGAATAAAAACTGCGGTTTCTATAATCCCAAGAAGTAAAATCGGGAGATCGGTCTATATGGGGGCTATACCAAAACATGGACCGATAATCACCATTTTTGGCACACCTCTTTATGGTCATAAAATACCTCTAGGTTTCAAATTTCAGGCAAATTTGATAAAAACTACGATTTCTATAAGCCCAAGACCCCAAATCGGGAGGTCGGTTTATATGGGGACTATATCAAAACCTGGACCGATATAGCCCATCTTCGAACTTGACCTGCCTGCAGACAAAAGACGAGTTTGTGCAACATTTCAGTACGATTGCTTCATTATTGAAGACTGTAGCGTGATTACAACAGACAGACAGACAGACGGACAGACGTCAATTCTGCGTCAATTTTGCACCACTTCCGGATCCAAAAAGAACATTTTCATTACTTTTTTGGCGACGCTTTTTTTGCTGGGTAATTATTGACCGATTTGGACCAATTTTTGCACGGTTATGAGAGACCATATACTAACACCATGTACCAAATTTCAACCGGATCGGATGAATTTTGTTCATCCAAGAGGATCCGCAAAGCCAAATCTGAGCGTCGGTTTATATGGGGCTATACATAACAAGTAAGGAAAGTCTAAAGTCGGGCGGGGCTGACTATATTATACCCTGCACCACTTTGTAGATCTAAATTTTCGATACCATATCACATCCGTCAAATGTGTTGGGGCTATATATAAAGGTTTGTCCCAAATACACACATTTAAATATCACTCGATCTGGACAGAATTTGATAGACTTCTACAAAATCTATAGTCTCAAAATTTAAGTCGGCTAATGCACTAGGGTGGAACACAATGTTAGTAAAAAAATATGGGAAACATTTAAATCTGGAGCAATTTTAAGAAAACTTCGCAAAAGTTTATTTATGATTTATCGCTCGATATATATGCATTAGAAGTTTAGGAAAATTAGAGTCATTTTTACAACTTTTCGACTAAGCAGTGGCGATTGTACTAGGAAAATGTTGGTATTTTGACCATTTTTGTCGAAATCAGAAAAACATATATATGGGAGCTATATTTAATCGGAGCAAAAAATTGGCCTCTGTGGTCATTTGAGTGTAAATCGGGCGAAAGCTATATATGGGAGCTATATATAAATCTAAACCGATTTCAACCAAATTTGACACGCATAGCTACAATGCTATTTCTACTCCCTATGCAAAATTTCAACTAAATCGGAGCAAAAAATTGGCCTCTGTGGGCAAATGAGTGTAAATCGGGCGAAAGCTATATATGGGAGCTATATCTAAATCTGAACCGATTTGGCTGATATTTTGCAAGTTTTTCGGGACCCATAAAATACTAGGATGTACGGAACTTGAGGAAGATCGGTTGATATACACGCCAATTATGACCAGATCGGTGAAAAATATATATGTCAGCTATATCTAAATCTGAACCGATTTTTTCCAAAATCAATAGGGATCGTCTTTGAGCCGAAACAGGACCCTATACCAAATTTTAGGATAATCGGACTAAAACTGCGAGCTGTACTTTGCACACAAAAATACATCAACAGACAGACAGACAGACGGACAGACAGACAGACAGACAGACAGACGGACATCGCTAAATCGACTCAGAATTTAATTCTAAGCCGATCCGTATACTAAAAGGTTGGTCTATGATTACTCCTTCTTGGCGTTACATACAAATGCACAAACTTATTATACCCTGTACCACAGTAGTGGCGAAGGGTATAAAAATGGTCCGATATGACCCATTTGCAATTCCATCCGACCTACATCAATAACAACTACTTGTGCCAAGATTCCAGTCGATAGCTTGTTTCGTTCGGAAGTTAGCGTGATTTCAACAGACGGACGGACGGACATGCTTAGATCTACTCAGAATTTCACCACGATCCAGAATATATATACTTTATGGGGTCTTACAGCAATATTTCGATGTGTTACAAACGGAATGACAAAGTTAATATACCCCCCCCCCCCCCCCCCCCATCAATAGTGGTGGGTATAAAAATGAAATTACGTACAAAACACTATAAGTTTTAAATGCATTTAAAATGGTGTTAAATGCTAGTAAAAAACTGTTCACGCCTAAATAAATTTATGTGTATATTATAAAATTATTTATGTATGTTTGTACTCGACTCCACGTTCTTCTTTTGTTAGAGTTTTTGAATTCCTTCCAAAATTTCAAACTTTTATACCAAAAACAGTTTTTTTATTACAAAATTGTTATTTTTGCTGTAAAAAAATAATATTTTATCCAAAAGTACAGTCCATTTCGTTTATATCAAACACTGTTTCTGACTGCAAATCTTTAATAACCCGAAGTTTCATTATAAAAATTTAATATAGTATACACCCTCACAAAAAATCGCTTCTGTAACATATACTCTCAAACATATTTTGCTTCAAGCATATACATTTTTGGGTATTGCCCAAACATTTATATGTTTGATCTCTACCAATATATAATATGTTTGAAAGCATATTGGTCTAAACAATATATGTTTGGGTAGTCTAAGTTCCAAACATTTTGTATTTTTGCATCCAAATTCAATAATGTTGTCTTCCAAAAAACGATATATTATTATGTGAACATATAATATGTTTGGAAGCATTTTGCACCCAAAAATATTATATGCTTAAAAAAATTCTCCCAAACAATATTGTGCTCAAAATTTCATTTATTTATTTATATATTTACAATCATAATGAACTATGAAAATAAACAGGTAATATAGGTGCTAACAACATAGGTTTTCGACCTGAATGCTCAAAATTTTGTTTCTGCCCAATTGTATATTCCCCGACATCTTTCTCACTTCCACGAGATTTTTTAGTTCTTAGCACCTTTTTCTGTAATACAAACATTGTAGAAGAAATTATTCAATTTTATGATTTTTTTTTATTTTAATTTTACCTTTTGCCGGACGGGGATTCGAACAGCGGACCACACAGTTTGTAAGGATCAAAGAAGTAGCTGATCAATTGCCCAAAGAAAAATAAAATGTTAATTTTGTAATAACAAGCAACAACCACCAACTTAATTCAATATCGCTCCCTGTTAAATAGCGCTCCAAGCTACTAAACACATATATGTTTATAGGCTATTTCTAAATTAATATATGTTTGCATCCAAGCATATTATATTTACAAACATTTTATGTCCCAAACATAATATGTTCTAACATATTAACATATATGTCCCAAACATGTTATGCTAGTTTATGAACATTATATGCTTGCACTCAAAAATATTGTGTTTAAAAATTTGTGTTCCAAACATATAATGTTTATAGCCAAACATATGAAAAACATATAATGTTTATGCATGCAAGACAGACATGCTAACCATAAAACAAATATATTAGTGTTTCGGCAGTATTCAATAATATATGTGTTTCCTGCAAAATATGGTTGGAACATATGTTAGAGAAGCGATTTTTTGAGGGTGCAGATATAACTATTATGGCCTCGTCAAGAAGCATATTTTGATCAACGTCTTAAGGTCGCCAAGTTTATAGACAAATCGAGTTTTTTCACTCTGGCACTGAGATAAACAAAATGATTTTCCAACATGAAATTATCTACCATTGAAAAAAAAAATAAAAACGTTATTCCAAGTGTTATTTGTTCTCTTAAGTTCTGTTTGGCATTCTTTCACAAAGACACCTCCATTCAAATTCCAAAGATCAAGTCCAAATGACATTTGTCATCAAAATGGATTGGCATATGGGATTGGTATACTGAGCAGTTGTGGATTGATGATGACGACAATGGTTGTTAGTATGAGTGCCCAGTAGCTTACACGTAAAACCGCATGCACTCGCACCGACCCAATGAGTGATGTGTTGCCTACCACTGTGTGTTGCATTCTATATATTCCCGAAGATCCATCCTCTTCAAGTCAACGTTGCGCCTTGCATCACGGTCGGCTTCATCGCTGCGGTTGGTGGTTGGTGGCCCTCCATAGATTATGGTGTTCATCGCATCGTGTCACAAGGCAGATAAGTACACATTTGAATACACATTTATTTGTCTTTTGTTTCATAATAATTTATGACACGATAGAAAAACACGAAGACCAACCTGTCCATATGACATCAAGCTGTCAGAAAACTGACATTTGATGAGTGTTTCTTTTCGTACTTACGACAATTTTCAGCTA
Organism: Haematobia irritans; assembly: GCF_050003625.1. NCBI lineage: Eukaryota > Metazoa > Arthropoda > Insecta > Diptera > Muscidae > Haematobia > Haematobia irritans. Next base: position 144,768,123 of record NC_134400.1, read on the forward strand.
TTTAACCATGGGGACACAGAAAATCCATTTTTTCTGTTTCTTTGGAATACCAACAGATAATTGTCTCGTTTTTAAGTATTTTCATATTTTTTTAAAGTCCTATAATTTTGTGGTCATTGCGAGAAGTCGAGTAATGCGATGGGCACAGTGTTGTTCGACAAAAAAAAAATATTTAAAAACGAAAAACGTTTTTTTGCAATATGAAAGAACCTAAATATTCGAAACACAAAAAGAAATAAAATATGAATTTAAACATATGTAAATTTAAAAATTTTGATAAATATATGGATCTTATACGAATGTATACATAATATATGGTTTTCGTAAATACTTAATTAAAACTTTAATTGATTTCATTAGCATATTTCAATTAATTTTTTATTATACCCTCCACCATAGGATGGGTGGTATATACTTTGTCATTCCGTTTGTAACACATCGAAATATTGCTCTAAGACCCTATAAAGTATATATATTCTGGGTCGTGGTGAAACTCTAAGTCGATCTAAGCATGTCCGTCCGTCCGTCTGTTGAAATCACGCTAACTTCCGAACGAAACAAGCTATCGACTTGAAACTTGGCACAAGTAGTGGTTATTGATGTAGGTCGGACAGCATTGCAAATGGGCCATATCGGTCCTCTTTTACGTATAGCCACCATATAAACGGACCCTCAGATTTGGCTTTCGGAGCCTCTAAGAAAAGCCTATTTCATCCTATCCGGCCGAAATTTGGTACATGATGTTGGTGTACGGTCTATAACAACCAAGCAAAAATTGATCCACATCGGTCCATAATTATATATAGCCCCCATATAAACCGATCCCCAGATTTGGCTTGCGGAGACTCAAAGAGAAGCAAATTTCATCCGATTTTGCTGAAATTTGGTACATGGTGTTGGTATATGGTCTCTAACAACCATTCAAAAATTGGTCCACATCGGTCCGTAATTATATATAGCCCCCATATAAACCGATCCCCAGATTTGGCTTGCGGAACCTCAAAGAGAAGCAAATTTCATCCGATTTTGCTGAAATTTCGTACATGGTATTGGTATATGGTCTCCAACAACCATGAAAAAATTGGTCCACATCGGTCCGTAATTATATATAGCCCCCATATAAACCGATCCCCAGATTTGGCTTGCGGAGCCTCAAAGAGAAGCAAATTTCATCCGATCTGGATGAAATTTGGTACATGGTGTTGGTATATGGTCTCTATCAACCGTACCAGAATTGGTCCATATCGGTCCATAATTATATATAGCCCCCATATAAACCGTTCTCCAGATTTGACCTCCGAAGCATCTTGGAGGAGCAAAATTCATCCGATCCGGTTCAAATGTGGAACGTGGTTTTAGTATATGGTCTCTAACATCCCTGCAAAAATTGGTCCACATCGGTTCACAATTACATATAGCCCCCATATAAAAAGATCCCCAGATTTGACCTCCGGAGACTCTTGGAGGAGCAAAATTCATCCGATCCGGTCCAAACTTGGAACGTGGTGTTATTTTATGGCCGCAAACAACCGTACCCAAATTGGTCCGTATTGGTCTATAGTTATATATAGTCGATCTCCAATCACACAAAAATTGGTCCATATTGGTTCATAATCATGGTTGCCACTCGACCCAAAAAAAAATTTACCAACATTTTATTTCTATAGAAACTTTTGTCAACATTTTATTTCCATTTTCTATAGAAATAAAATTTTGTCAAAATTTTGTTAAAATTTTATTTCTATAGAGTATTTTGTTAAAATTTCATTTCTATAGAAAATTTTGTCAAAATTTTATTTCTATAGAAAACTTTGTCAAACTGAATTATATACGTATTTAATCGGTATTTTTTGATTTAATATATACCACGTATGAACTTACTTACAATTTAGATGACGGTGTTAGGAGGTTTTAATATACCTTGCTATCGGCAAGCGTTACCGCAACTCAAGTAATTCGATTGTGGATGGCAGTGTTTAGAAGAAGTTTCAACGCAATCCATGGTGGAGGGTACATAAGCTTCGGCCTGACCGAACTTACGGCCGTATGTTATCCTAACATTTTTTTATAGATTTCTCTCAATCTTTTTTCGCTTGTTTCTTATAGAACACCAAATAAGGATAGGTTTTAATCTTTAATCAGACATTTTGGTCAAGTGGTATCTGATATAACAGGTTGGCTGATAAGTCCCCGGTCTGACACATACATGGCGTCGCTAGTATTAAATGTATACTATTTTTATAAAGTACCAACCTTCAAATGAATCGTGTCAAAATTTGACGTCTGTAAGTCAATTAGTTTGTGAGATAGAGCGTATTTTGTGAAGCAACTTTTGTTATTGTTAAAATAAACGAAAAAAAAAGGAATTTTGTGTTTTGATAAAATACTGTTTTCTGAAGGAAAAGTACGGTGGAAGCAAAAACTTGGCTTGCTAATTAGTCTCCGGACTCTGCCCCAGGGAAATCAACAATAATTGATTAATATTCAAAATTCAAGCGTGGTGAAATGAGCACGGAGGACGGTCGAAAGAGGTGGTTACCGACGAAAACATCAAACAAATCCACAAAATGATTTTGAATGACCGTAACATGAAGTTGATCGAGATAGCAGAGGCCTTAAAGATATCAAAGAAACGTGTTGGTCAAATCATTCATCAATATTTGGATATGCGGAAGCTCTGTGCAAAATGGGTGCCGCTCGAGCTCACATTTGACCAAAAACAACAACGTGTTGATGATTCTGATCGGTGTTTGCAGCTGTTAACTCGTAATACACCCGAGTTTTTCCGTCTTTATGTGACAATGGATGAAACATGGCTCCATCACTACACTCCTGAGTCCAATCGACAGTCGGCTGAGTGGACAGCGACCGGTGAACCGTCTCTGAATCGTGGAAAGACTCAAAAGTCCGCTGACAAAGTAATGGCCTCCGTTTTTTTGGGATGCGCATGGACTAATTGTTATCGATTATCTTGAGAAGGGAAAAACCATTAACAGTGACTATTATATGACGTTATTGGAGCGTTTGAAGGTCGAAATCGCGGCAAAACGGCCCCATATGAAGAAGAAAAAAGTGTTGTTCCACCAAGACAACGCACCGTGCCACAAGTCATTGAGAACGATGGTAAAAATTCATGAATTAGGCTTCGAATTGCTTCCCCACCCACCGTATTCTCCAGATCTGGCCCCAGCGACTTTTTCTTGTTCTCGAACCTCAAAAGGATGCTCACAGGGAAAAAATTTGGCTGCAATGAAGAGGTAATCGCCGAAACTGAGGCCTATTTTGAGGCAAAACCGAAAGAGTATTACCAAAATGGCATCAAAAAATTGGAAGGTCGTTATAATCATTGTATCGCTTTTGAAGGGAACTATGTTGAATAATAAAAACGAATTTTGACAAAAAATGTGTTTTTCTTTGTTAGACCGGACACTTATCAACCAACCTGTTACAGTAGAATATGTATATGCAAATTACAAAAACAAAAATAAGTATATACAGCAGTAAGTTCGGCCGGGCCGAATCTTAAATACCCACCACCATGAATCAAATATTATAGTTTCCTTTTAAATTTCCAGGGCTTTTGATGACATATATTCTCCCAAGCAAAGCAGTTCAATCGGTACACATCCCGAAGATAAATGTAAAGATTTTACCTATGAAGACTATATCAGATTGTGGATTTATTACTACACCCTGAAAAAAAATCGCTTCTGTGACATATACCCCAAACATATTTTGCTTCAAGCATATATATTTTCAGGATTGGTGCACACCAAATATTGTTTGTATTATGTTTCACCTTAGGGCATACATTGGTAGTAAAAAAGATTAATGAAATTTTCTTTGTATGGATATATTTTTAAGGCGCCAATTAGTTACTTCCATTGTTTTATTTGCAGCATACTCTCTAGGTCTCTCTGTCTAAGCACATATATGTTTATAGGCTATTTCCAAATTAAGATATGATTGCATCTAAGCATATTATATTTAAAAACATTTTATGTCCCAAACATCATATGTTCCATCATATTAGCATGTTATGCCAGTTTATGAACATTATATGCTTGCACTTAAAAATATTGTGTTAAAAACTTTGAGTTCCAAACATTTTTACACCCAAACATATGAAAAACAGTCTTTTTCGTCCTTGTATAAAGAGGTGTGCTGATACTCACCGTTTTCGGCACACCTCTTTATGGTCCTAAAATACTTCTAAATTTACAATTTCAAGCAAATTGCATAAAAACTACGGTTTCTAGAATCCCAAATAATAAAATCAGTTTTTGCACACCTACTTGTAGTCCTGAAAACCTCCAGATTTTCAATTTCAGGCGAACTAAACAACAACTAAGGTTTCTACAAGCATTTTCATTTACAATACCTCTAGATTTCCAATTTCAGTCAAATTGGATAAAAACTACCGATTCTAGAAGCCCAAGAAATTAAATCGAGAGATCGGTCTATATGGGGGCTATCCCAAAACATGGACCGATACTTACCATTTTTAGCACACCTCTTTGTGGTACGAAAATACCTCTAGATTTGCAATTTCAGGCATATTGGATAAAAAGTACGGTTTCTATAAGCCCAAGAACTCAAATCAGGAGATCGGTCTATATGGGAACTATACCAAAACATGGACCGGTACTCATCATTTTTGGCACGCCTCTTTGTGGTTCTAAAATACCTCTAGATTTCCAATTTCAGGCAAACTGGATTCTAGAATCCCAAGACCTCAAATCGGGAGATCGGTCTATATGGGAGCTATACCAAAACATGGACCGGTACTCATTATTTTTGGCACACCTCTTTATGGTCCTACAATATCTCTCGATTTCCAATTTCAGACAAATTGGATAAAAACTACGGTTTCTATAAGTCCAAGAAGTAAAATCAGGAGATCGGTCTATATGGGGACTATACCAAAACATGGACCGATACTCACCATTTTTGGCACACCTCTTTGTGGTCCTAATATACCTCTAGATATCCAATTTCAGGCATATTGGATAAAAACTACGGTTTCTATAAGCCCAAGACCTCAAATCAGGAGATCGGTCTATATGGGAACTATACCAATACATGGACCGGTACTCATCATTTTTGGCACGCCTCTTTGTGGTTCTAAAATACCTCTAGATTTCCAATTTCAGGCAAGCTGGATTCTAGAAGCCCAAGAAGACTGTAGCGTGATTACAACAGACAGACGGACATGGTTATATCGTCATAGAATTTCTCACTGATCAAGAATATATATACTTTATATAGTCGGAAATCGATATTTCGATGTGTTACAAACGGAATGACAAACTTATTATATCCCCGTCACCATTCTATGGTGATGGGTATAATAACGCTTTTTTAACATGTGTCCCCACTTTGGGGATTTCTGGTTCGTATTTTGGGAATAGTCATTCAGCAATATTTTTGAAAACAATTTTCCCTGCAAAACTCAATAAAAACCATAATGTTGTCATAATTAGTTCAAAAGTTATAAACACCTCCGCTGTCACAAGCAGAAAAAAATATCTTGATATCTCTATCCGTTCAAAAGTTGCAGAATTATTTCCAAACCAAAGCGATTTGAAACGACAGTTTATCACCCTTTACGATGACCCACACCATCGGCGGTGTTTGCATTCTGGTGGTCAATCGAAGATCCCGTGTAAAAATTGAGAGATTTAATTTGATACGATTGGATATGAGTAGATCCGAAAAATCCGAATTAGATCTAATCAATGTCTTAGATATATGTTATATATCTCGATATATAGTAGGACCTGATGTTAGATATCTAATTCTGTCTCATCAAATCTGAGTAAATCTGCCTAGATTCAATTTTTATATATAATCATATCTGATCTAATCTTAGGCAAGTAAACACGATCGTTTGTTTTGTTCACGAACATCGGAGAAACCCAAATTCGGTAACTGGCCACTTTCGCGATAAGTGTATCACACGAGTAAGTTTTCTTTCACTGCAGTGTGGATTACGTGATCTCTGGTCTTGTCGATCCCGAGTTATTTATTTGCGATCCCAATATGTTTTGATTTTGCTTGCATTTTTTACTTAAATTATATAAATATGAGATTCACACTATGTGATGGCTGAACAACTGAAGCGGTAATAAGCAACTATTTATTATTAAATTATCCAAGTAAAATTGAAATGTGATTTGTTATTCATCTCTTTGCTGTACATATGTTTGAAAAATCTCAAAAATTTTGCGGAACATCAAAGATTAATGAAATTATATTCCGACCAGTATTATTCATTCATTTCATACCACTGTGCAATATACCAGCAAGATGAGAAAAAAAACAAAAAACAAAAAGTTACCTCTTCGAAACAATGACATCCATCTCTACTCCTAACACACTTTGTGTATAGGTTTTTGCCATCCAGGCAACAACATTGTGACCATAAATTATAACAATAGTCATAATTGAAAAACATTAATGAAATTTAACAAACTAAAAACACAAAAATACATACTTGGCCAACAGTAGAACTCAACACGTCATTTGTTTGTTTAAAAAGTTGTTTCGTGTGGTGTTTGTCGCTGTACTGCAAAGAAATACAAGAAAATTAACATAGGAAATACAATCGTGTACCTAGACCAAACGAAGAAGTAAAGGCGACTACACTGAAAAAAATCTAAACCAAAATGTTTACACCATACTAACTCCAAAAAAAAGGTTTAAATTTTAACCCTTCAGAATTTCGGCACGTGTCACTTTTGAAGATTTAACATTTGACAAGTAAGAGGTTGACTGATAATAAGTCCCCGGTCTAACAAAGAAAAACACATTTTTTTAGTCAAAATTCGTTTTTATTATTCAACATAGTTCTCTACAAGAGCGATACAACGATTATAAGGACCTTCCAATTTTTTGATACAATTTTGGTAGTACTCCTTCGGTTTTGCCACAAAATAGGCCTCAGTTTCGGCGATCACCTCTTCATTGCAGCCAAATTTTTTCCCTGCGAGCATCCTTTTGAGGTCTGAGAACAAGAAAACAAGTCGCTGGGGGCCAGATCTGGAGAATACGGTGGGTGGGGAAGCACTTCGAAGCCTAATTCATGAATTTTTCTATCGTTCTCAATGACTTGTGGCACGGTACGTTGTCTTGGTGGAACAACACTTTTTTCTTCTTCATATGGGGCCGTTTTGCCGCGATTTCGACCTTCAAAGGCTCCAATAACGTCATATAATAGTCACTGTTGATGTTTTTTCCCTTCTCAAGATAATCGATAAAAATTATTCCATGCGCATCCCAAAAAACAGAGGCCATTACTTTGCCAGCGGACTTTTGAGTCTTTCCACGCTTCGGAGACGGTTCACCGGTCGCTGTCCACTCAGCCGACTGTCGATTAGACACAGGAGTGTAGTGATGGAGCCATGTTCCATCCATTGTCACATATCGACGGAAAAACTCGGGTGTATTACGAGTTAACAGCTGCAAACACCGCTCAGAATCATCAACACATTGTTGTTTTTGGTCAAATGTGAGCTCTCGCGGCACCCATTTTGCACAGAGCTTCCGCATATCCAAATATTGATGAATGATATGACCAACACGTTCCTTTGATATCTTTAAGGCCTCTGCTATCTCGATCAACTTCATTTTACGGTCATTCAAAATCATTTTGGATTTTTTTGATGTTTTCGTCGGTAACCACCTCTTTCGGGCGTCCACTGCGTTCACCTCCGTCCTCCGTGCTCATTTCACCACGCTTGAATTTTGCATACCAATCAATTATTGTTGATTTCCCTGGGGCAGAGTCCGGAAACTCATTATCAAGCCAAGTTTATGCTTCCACTGTATTTTTCCCTTCAGAAAACAGTATTTTATCAAAACACGAAATTCCTTTTTTTTCATTTTTTCACAATAACAAAAGTTGCTTCACAAAAGACGCTCTATCTCACAAACTAATTGACTTACAGACGTCAAATTTGAAGGTTGGTACTATATAAAAATAATATGCATTTAATACTAGCGACGCCATCTATGTGTCAGACCACGGACTTATAAGCCAACCTGTTAGAGACTACGCCTTAACCAACAAGTTACCATATAGCATCGTTTCGTTCGTTGAGCTGAAAGGACGTGTTGTTATGTCCTTTTAGTCGACTTGTAGACTTCTTTGACAAGTCGAACATTTCCTAAGGGAACGACATCAAAAGGGGGTCGTCCCTCAAAAAAGCGGGTTAGAGAGCACATAAATGCTCTCTTTATCCTAAAGAAGTCTGGATCAGTCGACACAATTGACCCCAAATGTCTGGCGTCTACTCACGGGTGCTGGAAATGTTTCCTGGTCCAAGTCCTCAACGCCAAAATGCTCGACAATATCAGGGACGATTTTGCGTACCAGGGACCTATGGAATCCCAGCAAACAAAGCGTAGCGAAAAAAGTAGTGAAGATGTTCTTTTTGGATCCGGAAGTTGTGCCAAATTGACGCAGAAGTGATGAATTTAGCATGGGCATTTTTGGAAGTTCTTTTAAAGTGACTTGCGAAGAACTTCCAAATTTTTTGCTGGGATGTTTTACAGGTTCGTTGATGATAGTTGGTCATGTTAGGAAGGAGCCGCTTTAGAGTTAGTTAAGATGATGGACATATCGGCTAGACCTCAAGCAAATGCATGGATAACTGCAAAAATTGCTGATCCTGAATCGATATTAAACAGACTAAAGGAATGTAACCCAAATCTTCCAACCGTTGGATTAGAAGGTTGCGCCATTTGGATGAGATGGACGGAGCATGACGACATATGTTGTTTAAAGTGAACATTGAGCATTAGTCAAATCTAACCAAGACCCAGGGGCATGTAAGTTATGGCTTTAATAATATCCATATGAAGGTATATGCTAACGATCAGATGAAGGATTCCGAAATAGACAAGCTTCCATCTGAAGAGCAAATGGAGAGATAATCTTGAGAGGGATGCGGCAGGAGGTTTATACTCCCAAAAATTGAACCGAGGTTTGTTTATTTGCTTAATTCTTTTCACAGTGTAATACTTGCAAACCACAAACAGAAGTAGGAAACGAAAAACCAGCCACAATAACACACAGTTTGCGTGTCAGTTATAATTGATGATAAATGTTATGTAATTAGAAAATGTCAAGTTTTTTTTTTCATTCTTCGGGAAAGAAATTTTTGAAAAAAAAAAATCTATGAGCACACTTTATACGTCATATGTTTAATGTTTTGGATAAAACTCAGCTAATAAGCATGTGGAAGAGGACATTGTCTGACAGTAACTATTCATAATTATAATTAGATATTAGAATGTAAGGAGGAGTGCAAACGGACTGCGGTGGGTTAGGTGGTAGACCAAAACTAACAGGACACATAGTTTGACCCAAATACGAGGGACAAATCTGAAACACATGGTAGTCATTACGAGTATTAAATTAAACAGAAACAGAAGTAAATGGAATTAAAAGCCGATGATGTTGTGCCATTTTTGCCAAATTCGGAAAAATATATGGTGCTTTATATAATTCTGAACCGATTTGGATAAAATTCGACACAGTTCGATAGAATGTTAAATCTTTTTTCTGTGTAATATAAAATCAATTGGAGTGAAATCTTACACACAAAAAAACTTTTTTTCTGATTCTACCACAGAAATGATAGTATCAATTAAAAAATTAATTGAAAGTCAATTAAAAATTAATTGATCCAATTAAAAAAATTACTTGATACTATTAATTTTTGTCATTGATTTTTGTTTCAATTAAAAAATATATATAGTATTAAAGAGTGTGTTCAAGATGACCAAAACGGAAGAAGAAACAAATGCATACAAAAGTATGTTCGACCGGGCCGAATCTTAAATACCCACCACAATGAATCAAATATAATAGTTTCCTTTGAAAATTCTTCATCCTAGCGGGTTCAGAGTTGGCCTGTCACAAACTGTGACTTTTGCGACATACATTTGCGACGGTATAATACGTATGTCGCAAAAGTCGTAAACCTACTGTAGAAAACATAATTTTGAATAGAAGAACTCCTGAACATTTTTTAATTTAGCTTGACAGCATTCGCTGTGAGTTTCTGCAGAATTTTGTGAAAGTTTTCCCACGGTCAAGCCTATTTTCTTACACCCAAAAATAAGTGAACCCACCGTGGAAGAAAATGTAGGTTTTTTTTAGAAAATTTTAACTAAAATAGTTTTCTAATTGCAACATGTTACAAATAAGTTAATACTTTTTGTCAAATTGAAGAATTTTTTTTTAAATAAGAAAATTTCATATGTTGAAAGAAAAAATTGGATTTAAAAATTGTTAAAATGTCTTTAGCGCTGTACGAAGTTCTAGACAGGTACAATTTTAGTAAAATTTACTCATTTGAGAGACTTATGAACTCAATTTAAGCAAACTTCTACCATTTTAGGAAAATATGAACTATTTTATTTTTTAGTAAAATGTGCATTATATTTGTATGCAACTTTTTTTCTTATTTTTAGTTCACGTCATTAAAGTTAGCAAAAAACTATTCAAATAAGTAACATTTAAGGACAGGAGACTGAACTTAAAGCTAAGAAAGGACGAGAAAATCCACGGTTATCATGTACTCGTGCAAAAGGGAATAGGGAAAATGTGGGGACTAAAACCTTCTCTTCGCACATACCATCGTCTTGGATATCATCGAATTTGCTGCCTAGCTGACGCGACTAAAGTATTTTGAATTTGCGACTTTTGTTACTTTTTCTACATTTACGACATGTATGTGACGTTTACGACGTTTACAACTTTGCGACAGTCGCAAACCTAAAAAAGTTTGATACAGACCATCTCTGAGCGGGTTACTTGGGGTTTTATGACAAATATTCTCCCAAGCCGATCAGTTCAACCAGTACGCTTCCCAAAGATACATTTAAAAATTCTACCTATGAAGACTAGATCAGATTCTGATTTACGAGTATATGAACCATTTTTGTGTGAGTTTTAGAGGATCATAATCATCTTGTGTAAGTGTGCAAGAAAGTGATTAAATAACGCCTTGATCTAAAATCGGTAGATTTTACCGCCATTATTTAAATGATTACGACAAGTAAAATCTGGAAATTTTACATTCAGCTTCAAGTGATTTTCATGATCAGTGCGATCGATCAGCGGCCGGAGGGCCGGTTTATAAGGGGGTTATATCAAAACCTGTACCGATACACAATATATTCAGCACTAGAGGTGTGCGCGTGAGTGATATTTCACTCACACTCGCGCACATTCACGAAGTGAAATATTTATTCACGCACGATAAATGTCGTAGCCTCTTCACACTCACGCACATTCACGAAATGAAAAGTAGTAATCACGCACGCTCATACACGAACTACTTTACAGAATCACGCTCACGCACGATTCACGACAATTCACATGACTCAAGACAAATTCACGAGACTCACGACATTTTCCAACCGGGAATGAGCAAGATCGACAGCTAATTCAATTTCAGTTAACATACGAGTAAGAATTAAATCTTGATTTTTTCGTGAGCGTGAGTTTTGTACAAATTTTACTCACGCACATTCCCGAACCGATTTTATTTCTCACGCACGACATATTTGTTTTAGTCCCATTCACGCACATTCAGAGAGATGCTTCAGATTTTATTCACGACTCAAGTGATTCACGCGTGTCACGACAATTTCGTGTCACGCGCACACCTCTATTCAACACATCTATTTAAAGTCCTAAAGCACCTCCAGTTTTTCAATTTCAGGCAAATCGGATAAAACCTGCGGTTTCTAGAAGCCCAAGAAGTAAAATCGGGAGATCAGTGTATATAGGGCCTATATCAAAACGATGCACACCATTTTCGACACACGTATTTGTGATCCTAAAATACCTCTTGAGTTCCAATTTTAGGCAAATGGAAAAAAAAAACTGCGGATTCTAGACGCCCAAGAAGTCAAATCGATAAGTGGTTATAGGGGCTATGCCAAAACATGGACCGATAATCACCATTTCCAGCACACCTTTTTATGGTCCTAAAATACGGTTTCTAGAAGCTCAAGACCTCAAATCGGGCGGTCGGTTTGTATGGGGGCTGTACCAAAACATGGACCGATACACCCCATCTTCGGCACACCTATTGGTCCTGGAATGCTTCTAGATTTAAAATTGAATAAAATTGGCAAATTGGATAGAAACTACGACTTGTGTAAGCCTAAGACCCCAAATCTGGAGGTCGGTTTATATGGACCGATATAGCGTATCTTTGAACTTGACCTGCCTGCAGACAATATATATATATATATATATATATATATATATATATATATATATATATATATATATATATATATATATATATATATATATATATATATATATATATATATATATATATATATATATATATATATATATATATATATATATAAATATATATATATATATATATTATATATATATATATATATATATATATATATATATATATATATATATATATATATATATATATATATATATATATATATATATATATATATATATATATATATATATATATATATATATATATATATATATATTATATATATATATATATATATATATATATATATATATATATATATATATATATATATATATATATATCGGTTTATATGGACCGATATAGTATTTTTGAAGTAGACCTGCCCGCAGACAAAGGACGAGTTTGTTAAAATTTCAGTACGATAGCTTCAGTACCGAAGACTGTAGCGTGATTACAGACAGACAGACATGGATTATATATTGATATATATGGATATATATGGATATATATATATATATATATATATATATATATATATATATATATATATATATATATATATATATATATATATATCCATATATATCCATATATATCAATATATAATCCATGTCTGTCTTGTCTGTAATCACGCTACAGTCTTCGGTACTGAAGCTATCGTACTGAAATTTTAACAAACTCGTCCTTTGTCTGCGGGCAGGTCTACTTCAAAGATACTATATCGGTCCATATAAACCGACCTCCACATTTGGGGTCTTGGGCTTCTACAAATCGTAGTTTTTATCCAATTTGCCTTAAATTTTAAATATATATGTTGACAAAATTTTCTATAGAAATAAAATTTTGGTAGATTATTTTTGGCTCGAGTGGCAACCATGATTATGAACCGATATGGACCAATTTTTGTGTGATTGGGGATCGGCTTTATATAACTATAAACCGATATGCACCAAATTCGGCATGGTTATTAGCGGCCACATACTAACACCACGTTGCAAATTTCAGCCGGATCGGATGAATTTTGCTTCTCCAAGAGACTCCGGATATCAAATCTGGAGACCGGTTTATATGGGGGCTATATATCATTATGGACCGATATGGACCAATTCGTGTCCATATCGTGTTTGTTAGAGACCACACACTAACACCACGTTCCAAATTTCAACTGGATCGGATGAATTTTGCTCCTCTAAGAGGCTCCGGAGGTCAAATCTGGGAATCGGTTTATATGGGGGCTATATATAATTATGGACCGATATGGACCAATTTTAGCATGGTTCTTGGAGACCATATACTTACACCATGTACCAAATTTCAGCCAGATCGGATGAAATATGCTACTCTTATAGGCTCCGCAAGGCAAATATGGGGGTCCGTTTATATGTGGGCTATACGTAAAAGTGGGCCGATATGGCCCATTTGCATCTGACCTACATCAATAATAACTACTTGTGCCAAGTATGAAGTCGATAGCTTGTTTTGTTCGGAAGTTAGCGTGATTTCAACAGACGGACGGACGGATATGCTTAGATCGACTCAGAATTTCACCACGACCCAGAATATATATACTTTTTGGGGTCTTAGACCAATATTTCGATGTGTTACAAACGGAATGACAAAGTTAATATACCCCCCATACTATGGTGGAGGGTATAAAAAATCTCTGGGAGATTTCTGTTTTAGAATAGGGGAACAGGAAATAGGGGAAAAAAATCCCAGGGAGCTGTTATTCAAAATTGGGCTATAGGTCTCACTCGTAGAAACCTTCAGTCTATTGGCAAAAATCGATTTGCACAAACCTCTTCTATAGCGAATTTTTCACCAACAAAATTGTTGGAAAAGAACTGATGGAAATCACTTAAGCCCTATAAGATGAATACATAGGATAATTTTAACTCTACGCTCCCGGATCTTTTTCGAATCGAACAAAATTCCTCTCTTAGTGACGACTTCTGAGCGGTTGGTTCCTTCAGATGGTCGAAAAACATATACTTCCAAGTGTTACTACTTCCCTCCAAAGAAGTTTTATTAATTTATATTTCAGATTATTTGTAGGACCGTTCTCTACGACATTCATTTGATATTTTTTTAGAACATTATCATGTACCAATTGTCTATTGCTGCAAAAGTTGAAATTGGCTTTAAATTAAAATTAAACTGAATAGTTGATTATGAAGAAGGTAATTAAATGCCCCTTAAACCGTATTATGTTACACAGCCATATATGATTTTTAGCCTTTTTAAAATATTTACTTTGACAATTAGATGATTCGTGGAGTCCAACAACAACAAGCATGTTCCAAACTTTTGAATTGGATATTTTCATACATTCACCTTTACCCGTATGGGAATTTGATACCGTTGTTTTTCTTCTCCAAAATTTGCCAAAAACAAAGTATTCTCTTAATTTAACATATTGAATACAACGTTGAGTTTCGTGATCCTTGTTTAATTCCACAAACTACATTGTAATATAAGCCATTGTCATTTCTAAAATTTCTTAAAAAAAACACACACACACACAAAAAAGAAAACAAAATACATAAAAAAGTAGACAGCACAAAATAACCGTACAGAGGATATTATTTTCTCCATTTGGTTTCCTTTGAAGTTCATAGTTATTTTTGAACTTAATTAGTTGGAACGTTGAACAGTGGCCACTTGTAGGGCAAACCAAAATAAGTGGATGTCTTTAACCTTGGCTTTCCATATTTTTTGGCTTTTTGAGAAAAATATAATAAAAACGGCATGCGAATAAAATGAATCAAAATTATATCATTTAGATATATTTTCAGTTACAAATATGTGCGGGTTAGGTTAGGTTAGGTTAGGTTATGTGGCAGCCCGATGTATCAGGCTCACTTAGACTATTCAGTCCATTGTGATACCCCAGTGGTGAACTTCTCTCTTATCACTGAGTGCTGCCTGATTCCATGTTAAGCTCAATGACAATGTACCTCCTTTTTATAGCCGAGTCCGAACGGCGTTCCACATTGCAGTGAAACCACTTAGAGAAGCTTTGAAACCCTCAGAAATGTCACCAGCATTACTGAGGTGGGATAATCCACCGCTGAAAAACTTTTTGGTGTTCGGTCGTAGCAGGAATCGAACCCACGACCTTGTGTATGCAAGGCGGGCATGCTAACCATTGCACCACGGTGGCTCCCATGTGCGGGTTTGTCGATCTATTAAGTACGTAGTTTGAATTTGGAGTGCATATTTATGGGACGTTCACCTCAAGTGAAACAATTTTCAAAGCAAATGAAACTTTTTTATCTAACTCAAATGAAATTGTTTGGGATTCAAATCACACCACGTGGGCAGCGTCACCTTTGGGAATTTCTAAAAAGTGGTACAAAAACTGTCCGATGTTATTAAAGGTGGCACAAACAGTGGCCCGTGTTAAAAGCCTTTATGTCAGAGTTTCGTATGGCGTAGCGAAAGAACTTTTTAGACCCTCCACCATAGGATGGGGGGTATATTAACTTTATCATTCCGTTTGTAACACATCGAAATATTGCTCTAAGACCCCATAAAGTATATATATTCTGGGTCGTGGTGAAATTCTGAGTCGATCTGAACATGTCCGTCCGTCCGTCCGTCCGTCTGTTGAAATCACGCTAACTTCCGAACGAAACAAGCTATTGACTCGAAACTTGGCACAAGTAGTTGTTATTGATGTAGGTCGAATGGTATTGCAAATGGGCCATATCGGTCCACTTTTACGTATAGCCCCCATATAAACGGACACCCAAATTTGGCTTGCGAGGCCTCTAAGAGAAGCAAATTTCATCCGATCCGGCTGAAATTTGGTACATGGTGTTAGTATATGGTCTCTAACAACCATGCAAAAATTGGTCCACATCGGTCCATAATTATATATAGCCCCCATATAAACCGATCCCCCGATTTGGCTTGCGAGGCCTCTATGAGAAGCAAATTTCATCCGATCCGGCTGAAATTTGGTACATGGTGTTAGTATATGGTCTCTAACAACCATGCAAAAATTGGTCCACATCGGTGCATAATTATATATAGCCCCCATATAAACCGATCCCCCGATTTGGCTTGCGAGGCCTCTAAGAGAAGCAAATTTCATCCGATCCGGCTGAAATTTGGTACATGGTGTTAGTATATGGTCTCTAACAACCACGCAAAAATTGGTCCACAACGGTACACTTTTACGTATAGCCCCCATATAAACGGACCCCCAAATTTGGCTTGCGAGGCCTCTAAGAGAAGCAAATTTCATCCGATCCGGCTGAAATTTGGTACATGGTGTTAGTATATGATCTCTAATGACCATGCAAAAGTTGGTCCACATCGGTCCATAATTATATATAGCCCCCATATAAACCGATCACTAGATTTGACCTCCGGAGCCTCTTGGAAGGCCAAAATTCATTTGATTCAGTTGAAATTTGGTACGTGGTGTTAATATATGGCCTCAAACTCCCATGCAAAAATTGGTCGAAATCGGTTCACAATTATATATAGCCCCCATATAAACCGATCCCCAGATTTGACCTCCGGTGCCTTTTGGAGAAGCAAAATTCATCCGATCTGGTTGAAATTTTGCACGTGGTGGTAGTATATGATATTTAACAACCATGCCAAAAGTGGTCCATATCAGTCCATAATCATATATAGCCCCCAAATAAACCGATCCCAAGATTTGGTTTTGGAGCCTCTTGGAGGAGCAAATTTCATCCGAGTCAGTTGAAATTTGGTACATTGTGCTAGTATATGGCCGTTAACAACCATGCCTAACTAGGTCCATATCGGTCTATAGTTATATATAGCCCTCAGATAAATCGATACCCAATCACACAAAAATTGGTCCATATCAATAATTGTATATAGCCCCCATATAAGCGACCCCCATATTTCAATTCTGGCTACCTACGTACCGTCCAAAAGTCCATATCGATTCTTAATTGTTTGTAGACTTACCTGCACATACTTTTTTTGTCTAATATATACCACGTATGGACTAACACACAATTTAGAAAACGATTTAAGATACCACAACCCAAGTAATTCGATTGTGGATGACAGTCTTTCGTAGTAGTTTCTACGCAATCCATGGTGGAGGGTACATAAGATTCGGCCTTACCGAACTTACGGCCGTTTATACTTGTTTTCATTTTAGATCTTATTTGAAAAAATAAGATGATAAAAAATTACATCTGGTGAGATTTGAACCTGTACGAGGACGGTTCGGAAACTTCTTAGCCTATCAATCAAAGAGAATAGTTAGTTTTTCAAAAATATTATTATTTTTCAATATAATCTCCTGAAACTTCAATACACTTAGTCAAACGCTTTTCTAGCAATTCTAATCCTTGATTAAAACAGTTTTCCTCAAGGTCTTCAAAATAGTGGTTTACAACTGTAATTGCATCTTCATTTGAGGTAAAACGCATGCCAGCAAGGATTTTTTTAGATTTGGGAACAAGTAAAAGTCACTGGGAGCTAAATCAGGAGAATAAGGTGGGTGGTCAAGCAACTCGTACTTTAATTCGTTGATTTTAGCCATTGTTAAAACACCCTCGTGAGCTGGTGCGTTGTCTTGGTGAAAATTATTTTTTTGTGTTGTAAGCCAGGACGTTTTTCTCGAATTTGTACATTTAATTGATCCAAAAGGTTGCAATAGTACTCTAAATATATTGTTTACCCTTTTGCAGATAGTCAATCAATAAAATACCTTTGAAGTCACAAAAACCCGTTGCCATAACCTTACCAGCCGATTGAATTGTTTTTGCCTTCTTTGGGGGCACTTCCTCCAGCTTCAGTCCATTATTTGGATTGTTCTTTTGTCTCTGGAGTATAGTGGTGAATCCATGTCTCATCAACAGTTATGAAACGACGCTTAAAATCCATTTTATTTCGCTCAAAACGATCCAAACAAGCTTGAAAAATGTCCATTCTTATGCGTTTTTGATCAAATTTAACATGTGTTCATAGCAGAGATGGAAGTTTCCAAAACACTAAAATTAATTTTTTTTGTTTATACCGCGTTTTTTGTGCTAGGCTAAGAAGTTTCCGAACTGCCCTCGTAATTATAAAGCCGTGACCGAAGCTTCACGAAGATACCTATACTGGAACTATTTTTGACCGCTAACTCCATACAGCACCGATCACTGTGCACTGAGAAAAATTTTAAAGAATTTTTCTTTGTGTATATATGTTTTTAAGGCGCCAATTGGTTACTTCCATTCTTCTACTTGCACCTTACTATCTAGGTCTCTCTTTCTAAACAATTTTTTGTTTAAAGGCTATTTCTAAATTAATATATGTTTGCATCCAAACATGTTATATGTTATAATGTTATGTCCCAAATATAATGTCGCAAACATGTTATGCTAGTTTATTAACATTATATACTTGCACTTAAAAATAATGTGTTGAGTTCCAAACATATAATTTTTAAACCCAAACATATGAAAAACAGCCTTTTTCGTCCGTGTATACAGGGAAGTTCTTTTAATTCATTATTTTTGTTGGTTCGTGGGTGATTTTAACTTTTTGTGTTTCAAATATATTAAAAACAGAGTAAGAATTAATAAAGTGGTACACATTATTTAATTTTTTTCGAAAAATTGAGAATTTTTGAAAATATTTGAGGTCAAACGTTTGAGACAAGTGTTAAAATGCATTAACAATTATAAAAAGTATTTATTTGGAAAAATATCACAAAATTTTGCAATTCACATCTAAAACATTGTATTCGGATCACCCCTTTAAAAGTGATGCAAATTCGGTGCAACGTATGTTGAAATTGTGGACATCCCTCCTATGACAAGCCCCCATGCGCCAGTTTTACACCACTTCCATATTGAAAAAAAAAAAAAAACATTTTCACGACTTTTTTGTGACGCTTTTTTGCTGGGTTGTCAAAATAGTACAAAATTTCTAAATCTTCTGCAGTTGCAGTGTACAAATTGCTGGAAGTAAACAATGTAGGTGTAATGTTGTGACAACCATCATTTAATGAATATTTTCAGCTGTTGAAGTTATCATACGAATTTTTATCTTGTTTCTATCTATACCGAATATTGAAAATTCCCTTTCAGCAGAAGCATTTGAATAGGGTAGCAAAAGTAATTCCAGCAAAAAAGGCCTCACCAAAAAAGTTGTGATAATGTTCTTTGTGGAAATGGTGTAAATATGGCGTAGAAGCGATGTATTTAACATGGGCTTGTCATATGACGGATGTGATCCGAATTCAGTGTTTTGGATGTGAATTAAAATGTTTGTGATATTATGCCAAATAAAAAGTTTTTGTACCCTCCACCACAGGATGGGGGGTATATTAACTTTGTCGTTCCGTTTTTAACACATCGAAATATTAGTCTAAGATCCCATAAAGTATATATATTCTGGGAGCCACCGTGGTGCAATGGTTAACATGCCCACCTTGCATACACAAGGTCGTGGGTTCGATTCCTGCTTCGACCGAACACCAAAAGTTTTTTCAGCGGTGGATTATCCTACCTCAGTAATGCTGGTGACATTTCTGAGGGTTACAAAGCTTCTCTAACTGGTTTCACTGCAATGTGGAACGCCGTTCGGACTCGGCTATAAAAAGGAGGTCCCTTGTCATTGAGCTGAACATAGAATCGGGCAGCACTCAGTGATAAGAGAGAAGTTCACCAATGTGGTATCACAATGGACTGAATAGTCTAAGTGAGCCTGATACATCGGTCTGCCACCTAACCTAACCTAACCTAACCATATATATTCTGGGTCGAGGTGAAATTCTGAGTCGATCTAAGCATGTCCGTCCGTCTGTTGAAATCACGCTAACTTCCGAACGAAACAAGCTATCGACTTCAAACTTGGCACAAGTAGTTGTTATTGATGTAGGTTGGATGGTATTGCGAATGGGCCATATCGGTCCCCCGTATAAACGGACCCCCAGAATTGCCTTGCGGGGCCTATAAGAGTAGCATATTTCATCCGATCTGGCTGAAATTTGGTACATGGTGTAAATATATGGTCTCTAACAATCATGCAAAAATTGGTCTATATCGGTCCATAATTATGTATAGCCCCCATATAAACCGATCCCCAGATTTGACCTCCGGAGCCTCTTAGGGAGCAAAATTCATCCGATCTGGTTGAAAGTTGGTACGTGGTGTTAGTATATGGTATCTAACAACCATGCAAAAATTGGTCCATATCGTTCCATAATTATATATAGACCCCATATAAACCGATCCCCAGATTTGGCTTGCGGAGCATCTTGGAGGAGCAAAATTCATCCGATCCGGTTGAAATTTGGAACGTGGTGTTAGTATGTGGTCTCTAACAAACACGATATGGACACGAATTGATCCATATCGGTCCATAATTATATATAGCCCCCATATAAACCGTTATCCAGATTTGATCTCCGCAGTCTCTTGGAGAAGCAAAATTAATCCGATCCGGTTGAAATTTGCAACGTGGTGTTAGTATGTGGCCGCTAATAACCATGCCAAATTTGGTCCATATCGGTCTATAGTTATATATAGCCGATCCCCAATCACACAAAAACTGGTCCATATCGCTTCATAATCATGGTTGCCACTCGAGCCAAAAATAATCTACCAAAATTTTATTTCTATAGAAAAAATTTTCAAAATGTTATTCCTAAAGAAAATTTTGTCAAACTTTATTTCTATAGAAAATGTTGTCAAAATTTTAATTCTATAGAGAATGTTGTCAAAATTTTAATTCTATTGAAAATTTTGTCAAAATGTTATTTCTATAGAACATTTTGTCAAAATTTTATTTCTGTAGAATTTTTTTTTTTTCAAAATATTATTGCTATAAAAATTTTTCTCAAAATGCTATTTCTATGGATTTTTTTCTGAAAATTTTATTTCTATAGAAAATTTTGTTAAAATTTTATTTCTACAGAATATGTTGTCCAAATTTTACTTCCATAGAAAATGTTGCCAAAATTTTATTTTGTCAAAATTTTATTTCTATAGAAACTTTTATCAAAATTTTATTTCTCTACAAAATTTTATCAAACTTAATTATATACGTATTTAATCGACCTTTTTCAGTTTAATATATACTAAGAATGAACTACATTGCAATTTAGAAGACGGTGTTAGGAAGTTTTAAGATACCTTGCTATCGGCAAGTGTTACCGCAACCCAAGTAATTCGATTGCGGATGACAGACTTCAGTAGAAGTTTCTACGCAATCCATGGTGGAGGGTACATAAGCTTCGGCCTGGCCAAACTTACGGCCTGTTATACTTGTTTTTTTTTATGATTTTTAATGCATTGTAGGTTTTATCTGAAATGTTTGACCTCAAATATTTTCAAAAATACGCAATTTTTATAGAACGGATGTATGAAACACTGCCTTAGTTTGGGATCCTCTCTCATTTAGGATTTGGACCTTTGTCACTGAAAACTTTAATAAATATGTAAATGAATTCTCTCATTGTATAAAGTTACACACATCCTGGATTGGACCATTAAAAAACTTGGGAAAAAACGTTGGAATATACATATAATTACATTATTTCTATTTTGTTTTTACAATTAGCATGTGTACATGTCACACTGGTCTATAAATGGATATAAGCGGACTGTCAAAAATATGTGGGCTATAGGAAAATGTGTTTACTTCGAAAACCTCCCAGTTCGTGCTTCAATTCTTCCCACAAACAAAAGGTAAAGTCATATAAATCTGTGAAATCTTTTTGAAACTTTGAAATGAATAGAGGTTTGTATTACAGAAGAGCAAGTTGACAAAAGAAATCGCATAGAAATGGGGAAGATTTGGAAAGCAATTCTAGCAGGTGGTACAGATATTTTAATTTAATTTAATTTAATTTAATTTAATTTAATTGCATTGAATTGAATTGCATTGCATTGAATTGAATTGAATTGAATTGAATTGAATTGAATTGAATTGAATTGAATTGAATTGAATTGAATTGAATTGGATTGGATTGGATTGGATTGGATTGGATTGAATTGAATTGAATTGAATTGAATTGAATTGAATTGAATTGAATTGAATTGAATTGAATTGAATTGAATTGAATTGAATTGAATTGAATTGAATTGAATTGAATTGAATTGAATTGAATTGAATTGAATTTCATTTAATTTAATTTCATTTAATTTAATTTAATTTAATTTAATTTAATTTAATTTAATTTAATTTAATTTAATTTAATTTAATTTAATTTAATTTAATTTAATTTAATTTAATTTAATTTAATTTAATTTAATTTAATTTAATTTAATTTAATTTAATTTAATTTAATTTAATTTAATTTATTTTAATTTAATTTAAATTTGGGTAATTGGGTTTATGATTTTCGTTATAAGCTGAAAATCAAATACAAAAATAATTGATATCACAATTTTTGTATTTAATTCAAGTATTCACTTTTTTCTGTGTAGAAAGTGCAAGGTATTTTATATAAATATTTTTTTTTAAAGTTCCCGCTAGTCTTTCGATTTTTAAAATATCGCAAAGATAACTCCTACCACTGTATGACATAGTTGTAGTTCCATTATCTTTGTCGTTGTGTTATTATTTTGTTTTTGCCGTTTGCTTTTTTTTTTTTCTTTCGACAATTGTCGAATTGTTTTTTTTATGAATGCTCTGATCCAAAAATTGAACCCTAATTATTTGCAGAATGTAAATTGCCCTTGCATTAAGTAGAAGTAACCGAAAAGCGACAAACAATCCCTGTGGAACTTTAACGAAGTTTATGCATTATGGTGGAATGTATGGATGTGCTTCGGCTCAGATCAGATCATTTTGCCATACAATTTATACAACTAAAGCTTAAGCGACAAGTGTTCTGCTGCTTGTGGCAAGTCCACCGACGGACAGACACACAGAAAATGTGTCTGTGTATAACTAATACCAAGAGTTGGAAGGACAGACATATCATCATACCCACATATGGATGTGCACTTACACTCAATGGTGTTTCGTAGAAAGCCCTGATATCTGGTAGCCAACCAGCCAGCCAGCCTTCTTACTGGCTAGGTTATGGTCACCACTTCCATTTGCCCAGAGTACTTCACATGAATTGTTTGTCATATTTGTGTTTTCGGAGCCTGACAATAAAAAAAATAACAATAATGATGATGGCGATGACCATGGACACGAGAATCGGAATCCGGGGAGGGGGAATGAGGATGATGACAAGGGGATAGTTCGACTCAAATTACGTTCGTTTCAATTGAAAACGACAACAAAAACACATGAGTTCATATTTACTTGTCTTGTGGGGTTTCTTGTTTGTACTGTCCTCTTACTTCCTTTTCGCTACGCGTCTCTGCCTTATCCTTTAGTGTTCAATGACACTTTTTTTGCTAATAAAAACCATACACATTGTGCCTTTCTATCCCTTCAGGAACAAACAATGTTTAAAGCCTTACACTGTTGTATTAGTTTTTTTCGTTTTGCTTTTCCCAAAGGTTTTTGGAAATGAAATCGAAATTTATCCATCTGGAATTAGAGATTTTGGTCAAGGATACAATCTCCTCATTATAGACCAAGTGCAGCATCTCGATCATTGCTTCAAGCCGGTACTGAAAAGGATCGGCTATTGTACGCGAATACTTTAAATATAATATCATAATTTAATTATACCCACCACCATAAAATGACAGGTCTATCATTCCGTTTGTAACACATCGAAATATCGATTTCTGACTACATAAAGTATATATATATATTCATGATCAGGGAGAAATTCTAAGACGATGCAGCGATGTCCGTCCGTCTGCCTGTTGTAATCACGCTACAGTCTTCAATAACGAAACTATCGTGCTGAAATTTTGCATAAACTAGTCTTCTGTCTGCAGGCAGGTCAAGTTCTAAGATGAACTATATCAGTCCAGATTTTGATATAGCCCCCGATTTACGGTCTTGAGCATCTAGATATCGCTATTTTTGTCCGATTTGCTTGAAATTTCAAATCTAGATGTATTTTTAGTCCAGACATTAGTACGCCGAAAATGGTGCGATTCGGTCCACGTTTTGATATTGCCCCCATTAGTAGTCTCCTGCAAAATCGTTTAACGTTCATCGTTCGGACTTACCGTTCCTCTCGAAGAAGGAATTAGTTCCTTTAAATCGTTCACTCGTTCCATCTCGTTCTTATAATCAGTATCGGTTGATCGCTCTCTTTATGCACTTAGACATATGTTACTTAATAATAATATTAAGTTAATATTTTCATTATTTTTTATGACAGACTTTGAATATAGAAATAAAATTTTGACAAATTTTCCTAAAGAAACAAAATATTTGCAAAAATTTCTATAGAAATGCAATATTGACAAAATTTTCTACAGAAATTAAATTTTGAAAAAAAAATTCTATAGAAATAAAACTGTGACAAAATTTTCTATAGAAATAACATTTTGACAAAATTTTCTATAGAAATAAAATTTTGACAAAATTTTCTATAGCAATAAAATTTTGACTAAATTTTCTATAGAAATAAAATTTCGACAAAATTGCTTATAGAAATAAAACTTTGAAATTTTTTTCTATAGAAATAAAATTTTGACAAAAATTTATGTAGAAATAAAATTTTATCAAAATTTTCTATAGATTTAAAATTTTGATAAAATTCTCTATAGATATAAAAATTTGATAAAATTCTCTATATAAATAAAATTTTGACAAAATTTTGCACAGAAATAAAAGTTTGGCAAAATTTTCTATAGAAATAAAATGTTGACATAATTTTTTATAGAAATAAAATTAAAACAAAAAAACTTTCTATAGAAATAAAAATTTTAAAAATAAAATTTTGACATAATTTTTTTATAGAAATAAAATTTTTACAAAACATTAAAATAAAAATTTGAAAAAAAAATTTGAAATAAAATTTTGAAAAAAAATTTCTACAGAAATAAAATTTTGACAAATTTCTCTATAGAAATAAAATTTTGACAAAATTTTCTTTAGAAATAAAATTTTGACTACATTTTCTATAGAAATAAAATTTTGACTAATTTTTCTTGACATATTTTTTATAGAAATAAAATTTTTACAAAACATTAAAATAAAAATTTGAAATAAAATTTTGAAAAAAAAAATCTATAGAAATAAAATTTTGACAAATTTCTCTATAAAAATAAAATTTTGACAAAATTTTCTATAGAAATAAAATTTTGACTAAATTTTCTATAGAAATAAAATTTGGACAAAATTTTCATAGAAAAAAAATGTTGACTACATTTTCTATAGAAATAAAATTTTGACCAAATTTTCTATAGAAATAAAATTTCGACAACATTTTCTATAGAAATAAAACTTTAAAATTTTTTTCTATAGAAATAACATTTTGTCAACATTTTCTATAGATATAACATTTTGATAGTATTCTCTATAGATATACAATTTTGACAAAATTTTCTATAGAAATAAAATTTTGACAAAATTTTCTATAGAAATAAAATTTTGACAAAATTTTCTATAGAAATAAAATTTCGACAACATTTTCTATAGAAATAAAACTTTAAAAATGTTTTCTATAGAAATAACATTTTGTCAACATTTTCTATAGATATAACATTTTGATAGTATTCTCTATAGATATACAATTTTGACAAAATTTTCTATAGAAATGAAATTTTGAAAAAAAATTTCCATAGAAATAAAACTTTGACTAAATTTTCTATAGAAATAAAATTTCGACAAAATTGGTTATAGAAATAAAACTTTGAAATTTTTTTCTATAAAAATAAAATTTTGACAAAAATTTATGTAGAAATAAAATTTTATCACAATTTTCTATAGATTTAAAATTTTGATAAAATTCTCTATAGATATAAAAATTTGATAAAATTCTCTATATAAATAAAATTTTGACAAAATTTTGCACAGAAATAAATAAAAGTTTGGCAAAATTTTCTATAGAAATAAAATTTTGACATAATTTTTTATAGAAATAAAATTTTTACAAAACATTAAAATAAAAATTTGAAATAAAAATTTGAAATAAAATTTTGAAAAAAAATTTCTATAGAAATAAAATTTTGACAAATTTCTCTATAGAAATAAAATTTTGACAAAATTTTCTTTAGAAATAAAATTTTGACTACATTTTCTATAGAAATAAAATGTTGACTAATTTTTTTGACATATTTTTTTATAGAAATAAAATTTTTACAAAACATTAAAATAAAAATTTGAAAAAAAATTTCTATAGAAATAAAATTTTGAGAAATTTCGCTATAGAAATAAAATTTTGACAAAATTTTCTATAGAAAAAAACATTTTGACTACATTTTCTATAGAAATAAAATTTTGACTACATTTTCTATAAAAATAAAATTTTGACAAAATTTTCTATAGAAATAAAATTTTGACTAATTTTTTTGATATATTTTTTTATAGAAATAAAATTTTTACAAAACATTAAAATAAAAATTTTAAATAAAATTTTGAAAAAAAAATTTCTATAGAAATAAAATTTTGACAAATTTCTCTATAAAAATAAAATTTTGACTAAATTTTCTATAGAAATAAAATTTGGACAAAATTTTCTATAGAAAAAAACATTTTGACTACATTTTCTATAGAAATAAAATTTTGACCAAATTTTCTATAGAAATAAAATTTCGACAACATTTTCTATAGAAATAAAACTTTAAAATTTTTTTCTATAGAAATAACATTTTGTCAACATTTTCTATAGATATAACATTTTGATAGTATTCTCTATAGATATACAATTTTGACAAAATTTTTGTATAGAAATGAAATTTTGAAAAAAAATTTCCATAGAAATAAAACTTTGACTAAATTTTCTATAGAAATAAAATTTCGACAAAATTGGTTATAGAAATAAAACTTTGAAATTTTTTTCTATAAAAATAAAATTTTGACAAAAATTTATGTAGAAATAAAATTTTATCACAATTTTCTATAGATTTAAAATTTTGATAAAATTCTCTATAGATATAAAAATTTTATAAAATTCTCTATATAAATAAAATTTTGACAAAATTTTGCACAGAAATAAATAAAAGTTTGGCAAAATTTTCTATAGAAATAAAATTTTGACATAATTTTTTATAGAAATAAAATTTTTACAAAACATTAAAATAAAAATTTTAAATAAAAATTTGAAATAAAATTTTGAAAAAAAATTTCTATAGAAATAAAATTTTAACAAATTTCTCTATAGAAATAAAATTTTGACAAAATTTTCTTTAGAAATAAAATTTTGACTACATTTTCTATAGAAATAAAATTTTGACTAATTTTTTTGACATATTTTTTTATAGAAATAAAATTTTTACAAAACATTAAAATAAAAATTTGAAAAAAAATTTCTATAGAAATAAAATTTTGACAAATTTCTCTATAGAAATAAAATTTTGACAAAATTTTCTTTAGAAATAAAATTTTGACAAAATTTTCTATAGAAATAAAATTTTGACTAATTTTTTTGATATATTTTTTTATAGAAATAAAATTTTTACAAAACATTAAAATAAAAATTTTAAATAAAATTTTGAAAAAAAAAAATTCTATAGAAATAAAATTTTGACAAATTTCTCTATAGAAATAAAATTTTGACAAAATTTTTCTATAGAAATAAAATTTTGACATAATTTTTTATAGAAATAAAATTAAAACAAAAAACTTTCTATAGGAATGAAAATTTTAAAAATAAAATTTTGACATCATTTTTTATAGAAATAAAATTTTTGCAAAACATTAAAATAAAAATTTGAAATAAAATTTTGAAAAAAAAGTTCTATAGAAATAAAATTTTAACAAATGTCTCTACAGATATACAATTTTGATAAAATTTTCTATAGAAATAACATTTTGACTAAATTTTCTATAAAATGTTGACTAAATTTTCCATAGAAATAAAATTTTGACTAAATTTTCTTTTCTTTTTTCCTTTGCCACCATCAAAGAGGAAGCACGCTCAAAATAAACCCAGCCAACTGCACTCAAATCGATGATTTGATGGTGGCAAAGGAAAAGTTCTATAGAAATAAAATTTTAACAAATGTCTCTACAGATATACAATTTTGATAAAATTTTCTATAGAAATAACATTTTGACTAAATTTTCTATAAAATGTTGACTAAATTTTCCATAGAAATAAAATTTTGACTAAATTTTCTTTTCTTTTTTCCTTTGCCACCATCAAAGAGGAAGCACGCTCAAAATAAACCCAGCCAACTGCACTCAAATCGATGATTTGATGGTGGCAAAGGAAAAGAGAAATGTTTGTATGAATTTATTTCAGCATAAGCCGGTTGACAAAATTTTTTAAGAAATAAAACTTTGCAAAATAAAACTTTTTTTGTTTGGCAGTTTTTTGATAAACTTTCTCCAAATTTTGGTAGATTATTTTTGGCTCGGGTGGCAACCGTGCT
Organism: Haematobia irritans; assembly: GCF_050003625.1. NCBI lineage: Eukaryota > Metazoa > Arthropoda > Insecta > Diptera > Muscidae > Haematobia > Haematobia irritans. The sequence goes on from NC_134400.1 coordinate 144,796,801, forward strand.
TAAGAATCGTGCAACAAAATACAAGTTATTAAAAGTTAGTATGTGTCCAACCGATGTTAGAAAAAAACTTTTAAATGTGCAAAGCTCATACTAAAATGGTTATCGTTAAAGGATTCCATGAACAAATGTTAATATTCACATTCAACGTGCCACAAAAAAATTTAATTTAAGTAAGAACCCTCTCTTTTTTGGGAGAGGATGTTACGAAACATATTTATTATTTGGGTGAGTGTGTCCAAACATAGTATATATTTACGCAAACACGATGGAATCAGTGTAATATTTATGACTTTAATGTACTCGAAGATGCTATATTGTTTTTCAAAACTGTACGTTTAGATGTCTTCAAATAAATTTGGATTTGCTGTGTAATTTATTGGTTAATAAACGTCTTTATTGATTCTCTACAAGATTTTACGACAGCCAACATCACTGTGTTAACATTTAAAATTTAATTAGACAGATATGTGAAAAATAGGTTCATAAAATCTTATTTATAGGCGTCATCACATCCTCTATCAAACGAAACATAAAACAGAGTTCAAATAAAAACCACTTTTATGATAGAGTAAAATAAGGTGGGAGACTTTAATGATTGGCTAAGTTTTAAAACTTTGGGTATGGTTCATTAATTTCAACTTATTACAAAAACAATTAAAATGTTTGGTTCAATGGAAAGGCTACACGCAACGAAAAAATCTCGTGTGAAAAACGGGTATCGCAAACATTATTTTTTTGTTACTGTTTTTTTGTGAATTTCTCCGAAAAGTTCATATTAAAAAATATATTTGGATTAATGTTTAGTTTGGTAATACAAAAAATGTTTTATTCCAAAATCGCAGTCAGTCTCGTTTATATTAAGTACTATTCTCTTCTGGCTTTTTGTATTAAATATGACACATTTTGGGGTTTTCGTAGGAAACATTCAATACAATCCCGTCATCCTTTAGAAATCTTGCAAAAATTTCTCAAAAGTGGACTATTTTCCTGAGATGTTTGTTATATTATAATATTATGATATTTGCTATATGACAGTATTAAGGACAAATTTCTTTAAAATAAGGCAATTTTACTTAAACGAAAGTTTATATTTTTGCTTCAAAAAAATTCTTTTATTAAATGTAGGGCATGAAACTTGCAAAATTGCACCCTTCTGTTAAAGTTGTATGTCCTTTAACTAAGGCAAATTTTCCTTAAAGTAAAGGAAAATCATTTCTTAACTGCTAAAAGGAAGGTCAAAATCCTTGGATCCTAGTAAACTTTGTTTTTTTGTACTGTCACTTTCAGAATCGGCAAGGGAGCTATTTCTGCACATGGGAGTCCATTGCCTTTTTGTTAACGCAAGGATGTCTTTGGTAACAATGTAATTTTTTTTTAATTTTGGAAAATACGAATATCGACATCTGCTATTATTGAAAAGTCGAGTTTTTCAAAACACGAACCACGAGAACGGTTGCCACTGGTCCCAAAAATAATCTACTAAAATTTGAAGAAACTTCCCTTCTATAAACGACAATTTTTTGGGTGTATAAATATTCCTTGGATTGTAAACGTATCGAATTTTAAATGTTTTCACGATTTTATCTTGCACCAACAACGGGACCACATCTACCACAAGGGAGAATGGATCGAATGAAATAACACGAAAATTATTCTTTTTTTTTTTTAAGAAATTGAATTTTGTCAAAATTTTATTTCCATAGGAAATTTTGTCAAATTTTTATTTCTTAGAAAATTTTGTCAAATTTTTATTTCTTAGAAAATTTTGTCAAAACTTTATTTCAATAGAAAAATTTGTCAAATTTTTATTTCTATAGAAAATTTTGTAAAATGTTTATTTCTTAGAAAATTTTGTCAAATTTTTATTTCTTCGAAAATTTTGTCAACATTTTATTTCTATAGAATATTTTGTTAACATTTTATTTCTATAGTAAATTTTGTCAAAATTTTATTTCTATAGAATATGCTTTCAAAATTTTATTTCTATAGAAAATTTAAGTACCTCTTAATTGGAGAGAAATATGTTGCAAAATCTACCAACACATGAAGAATTATACCAATCTACAAAACAATAAAACAATTTTTGTAGAATTCTACCAACTGCGGTAGAACTCCATAGAAGATTTTATTTCTATAGAAAATTTTGTCACAATTTTATTTCTAAAGAAACTTTTGTAACATTTTTATTTCTTAGAAAATTTTGTCACATTTTTATTTCGTAGAATATTTTTTCAAATTTTTATTTCTTAGAAAATTTTTCAAAATTTTATTTCTATAGAAAATGTTGTCAATTTTTTATTTCCATAGAAAATGTTGACAAAGTTTTATTTCTATAGAAAATTTTGTCAACGTTTTATTTCTATAGAAGATTTTATCCAAAGTTTATTTCTATAGAATATGTTGTCAACATTTTATTTCCATAGAAAATTTTGTCAAATTTTTATTTCTTAGAATATTTTGTCAAATTTTTATTTCTTAGAAAATTTTGTCAAAATTTTATTTCTATAGAAAATTTTGTCAAATTTTTATTTCCATAGAAAATTTTGTCAAAATTTTATTTCTATAGAAAATTTAAGTACCTCTTAATTGGAGAGAAATATGTTGCAAAATCTACCAAAACATGAAGAATTCTACCAATCTACAAAACAATAAAGCAATTTTTGTAGAATTCTACCAACTGCGGTAGAATTCCATAGAATATTTTATTTCTATAGAAAATTTTGTCAAAATTTTATTTCTAAAGAAAATTTTGTCAAATTTTTATTTCTTAGAAAATTTTGTCAAATTTTTATTTCGTAGAATATTTTGTCAAATTTTTATTTCTTAGAAAATTTTGTCAAAATTTTATTTCTATAGAAAATTGTGTCAAATTTTGATTTCCATAAAAAATTTTGTCAAAGTGTTATTTCTATAGAAAATTTTATACAAATTTTATTTCTATAGAAAACTGTGTCAAAATTTTATTTCTATAGAAAATTTTTTCAACGTTTTATTTCTATAGAAAATTTTATTTCTATGGAATATGTTGTCAAAATTTTATTTCCATAGAAAATTTTGTCAAATTTTTATTTCTTAGAATATTTTGTCAAATTTTTATTTCTTAGAAAATTTTGTCAAAATTTTATTTCTATAGAAAATTTTGTCAAATTTTTATTTTCATAGAAAATTTTGTCAAAGTTTTATTTCTTTAGAAAATTTTATACAAACATCGACACAAATGAAGCTTAGTGTACGGTGACTTGCAGAACGAACAGCATCACACGAACTCACGCTAGTTATTTTCAATATATTATATCTAAAATAATATTGTGATTTGTGGACATTAAAAGTAATTTTATTAATTTTTGTATTTTATGTAGATACAAAATCCCAGAAGATGGTTAGTGGCACTAACCGAAATATTGGAAATAAATATTAAAACAAATCAATAATCGATTGTTTCTATGACCTCAAGCCGAACAAAATTAATAATCATAACAAATTTTATTTCTATAGAAAATTTTGTCAAAATTTTATTTCTATAGAAAATTTTGTCAACGTTTTGTTTCTAAAGAAAATTTTGTCAAATTTTTATTTCTATAGAAAGTGTTGTCAAAATTTTATTTCCATAGAAAATTTTGTCAAATTTTTATTTCTTAGAATATTTTGTTAAATTTTTATTTCTTAGAAAATTTTGTCAAAATTTTATTTCTATAGAAAATTTTGTCAAATTTTTATTTCCATAGAATATTTTATTTCAATAGAAAATTTTGTCAAAATTTTATTTCTATAGAAAATATTGTCACATTTTTATTTCTATAGATAATTTTGTCAAAATTTTATTTCTGTAGAAAATTTTGTCAAATTTTTATTTCTTAGAAAATGTTGTCAAAATTTTATTTCTATAGAAAATTTTGTCAAATTTTTATTTCTTAGAAAATGTTGTCAAAATTTTATTTCAATACAAAAATTTGTCACATTTTTATTTCTTTATTTCTGTTATTTCTGTAGAAAAGTTTGTCAATGTTTTATTTTTATATAAAAAATTTTGTCAAATTTATATTTTTTAGAACAATTTGTCAAAATTTTATTTCTTTAGAAAATTTTGTCAAATTTTTATTTCTTAGAAAATGTTGTCAAGATTTTATTTCTGTAGAAAAGTTTGTCAATGTTTTATTTCTATAGAAAATTTTGTCAAATTTTTATTTCTTAGAAAATTTTTAATTCTATAGAAAATTTTGTCAAAATTTTATTACTATAGAAAATTTTGTCAAATTTTTATTTCCATATACAATTTTGTCAAAGTTTTATTTCTATAGAAAATTTTGTCAACGTGTTATTTCTATAGAAAATTTTATCCAAATTTTATTTCTATAGAAAATTTTATCCAAATTTTATTTCTATAGAATATGTTTTCAAAATTGTATTTCTATAGAAAATTTAAATACCTCTTAATTGGAGAGACATATGTTGCAAAATCTACCAAAATACGAAGAATTCTACCAATCTACCCAACAATAAAACAATTTTGGTAGAATTCTACCAACTGCGGCAACCGTGGTATGGACACGGCGCGGGCTATAGCCCCCAGGAGAATTGTCTAGCAACGCTAATCTTTCAGATTAGTCCAATACTTTTTGTCCGCTAGTGTAATTTGATGGTTTTGAATGTATGTTTCATGGCATTTATGTATTAACTTTATCTCTATTATCTATTAAAGTTATTTGTCGTAATTCGAAGAGGAAAGAAAAAGTATATATACATACATATGTGGAGAAAAACATTTGAGGAAAAAAAAAAACAAAAAATAGAAAGTCTGATTATGCGCCACACTTATTCAGTTAACGGCATGCACCATAACGCAGTGACTTTTAATGGACGGAGTGAAGTTGAGTAGAGCGAGCATACGAGCATACGAGTGAGTGAGTATTGTTTAAATTAATATAAAAGACAATAACTACAAATTATAATCAATTACTGGTAATGAATTGTCTACAATTTGTTGTTGCATGATATCTGCACATTAATTAAAAGTGAAACAGATCCAGATCCAGATCCATACTCTACACTATACTAAGTACTGCCACTCGAATATGAGCGCACAGCAAAACAGTAGAGAGTGTACATAGAGATAATGACGTTGACGGTTGGTATCGACGCCTCGACGCTGCAGCATTAACGCAGGGACAGCAATGCTACCGCAATCCACTGTTCTACATTTGCACATAGTCAACGTTTGTTGCTGTCACTACTAATCGTCTGAAAGGAGATAGTCGACGCGTCATCATAGCCGCCAGCGGGTGGGTCTTGGGTTGATCTGTGTGTTAATTAAATTATGGCGTTTCATGGTTTTATTCCGTTTTTAGCATTTTCTTCATGAATTCCTTCACTGCACTTCGATTCAAACATTACGACAATTGTAAATTTTTTTGTTGTTTTGTAGTTTCATTGTTTGCTCTTATTTTAAAGCTTTTATTAATGACTCGTTGAATTGTTCTTATAAAAATATATAATTATAATTGGCAATTGAAAACAAAGACGCATACCACAGCGTAGAAAACGTTCAAAATAAATGAACTCTTTTGTAACTGTAGGTCAGAGTAAACTGTGTATACATATAAAAATATTATTTAAAATTAGGTTAGCCGTTACACATATATATTAGAATGCCCACGTTTAAGATGTTCCACTATATTTGCGACATCCATACTGTCAAAATATTGACCTAATAAGAATGATAATGCAAAACTAATTTCAGAACACCAAATTTACACAATGTTAAGACCATATTGATTTTAAAAAAATAAACTTTTTTACAGCATGAATGAACTACTTCGTGCGAAAATTGAACTAAATTATATTTTGAGATTTCCACAAAGCGCAGTTAAAACAAGTAAGGAAAGTCTAAAGTCGGGCGGGGCTGACTACGAGGGCGGTTCGGAAACTTCTTAGCCTATCAATGAAAAAGAATAGTTAGTTTTCCAAAAATATTTTTATTTTTCAATATAATCTTCTGAAACTTCAAACGCTTTTCTAGCAATTCTATCCCTTGATTAAAATAGTTTTCCTCAAGGTCTTCAAAATAGTGGTTTACAATATTATTGCATCTTCATTTGAGGTAAAACGCTTGCCAGCAAGGATTTTTTTATATTTGGGAACAAGTAAAAGTCTCTGGGAGCTAAATCAGGAGAATAAGATGGCTGGTCAAGCAACTCGTACTTTAATTCGTTGATTTTTGCCATTGTTAAAACACTCTTGTGCGCTGGTGCGTTGTCTTGATGAAAAATTATTTTTTTGTGTTGTAAGCCAGGACGTTTTTCTCGAATTTGTACATTTAATTGATCCAAAAGGTTGCAATAGTACTCTGAATTTATTGTTTTACCCTTTTGCAGATAGTCAATCAATAAAATACCTTTGAAGTCCCAAAAAGTCGTTGACATAACCTTACCAGCCGATTGAATTGTTTTTGCCTTCTTTGGGGCACTTCCTCCAGCTCCAGTCCAATGTTTGGATTGTTCTTTTGTCTCTGGAGTATAGTGGTGGATCCATGTCTCATCAACAGTTATGAAACGACACCTAAAATCCATTTTATTTCGCTTAAAACGATCCAAACAAGCTTGAGAAATGATCATTCTTATGCGTTTTTGATCGACTGTTAACAAATGAGGCACCCATCTTGCAGAAAGCTTTTTCATCTGTAGTTCTTCATGCAAAATTAAATGGACTCGATGCATGTACTTTGGCTACAATTTCTGTTGTTGTTGCTGTTTTTGGACGTCCACTACGTGGTTCATCTTCAATGCTTGTACGACCACGTTTAAATTCAGCAACTCAATTTTTTACTGTTGCATATGAAGGAGCACTTTCACCTAACACATTCACCATATGTTATCATTATGAATTTCTTGTCCCGATAAACCTTTTTTATGTAAATATTTAATGACAGCACGCATTTCTAATTTTTCTATTGTAAAAAAATTGTGGATGCGTCTTTTTTGAACACCTATATGAAGGAGTTGCCAGATCGAAACAAAATTTAACATGTGTTCATAACAGAGATGGAAGTTTCCAAAACACTTAACTTTTTTCTGTTTATACCACGCATTTTGTGCTAGGCTAAGAAGTTTCCGAACTGCCCTCGTAATTATAAAGCCGTGACCGAAGCTTCACGATGATACCTATACTGGAACTATTTTTGACCGCTATCTCCATACAGCACCGATCACTGTGCACTGGTAGAGAAAAATTTTAATGAATTTTTCTTTGTGTATATATGTTTTTAAGGTGCCAATTGGTTACTTCCATTCTTTTACTTGCACCTTACTATCGAGGTCTCTCTTTCTAAACAAATTTATATTTATAGGCTATTTCTAAATTGATATATGTTTGCATCATGTGTGTGAAGATAAATTCGAATTTGAAATTTGCAGCAAAAATATTTTTCAAATTCGAATTTAGGATTTCAAATTCGAATTTGGATTTTTATACCCTGCTCCACACTGTGGAACAGGGTATTATAAGTTAGTGCATATGTTTGCAACACATAGAAGGAGACGAGATAGACACATGGTGTCTTTGGCAAAAATGGTCAGGGTGGGCTCCTGAGTCGATATAGCCATGTCCGTCTGTCCGTCTGTCCGTCTGTCCGTCTGTCCGTCTGTCCGTCTGTCCGTGAACACATTTTGTAATCAAAGTCTAGGTCGCAGTTTTAGTCCAATCGACTTCAAGTTTGGCACAAGTATGTGTTTTGGCTCAGAATAGATCCCTATTGATTTTGGAAGAAATCGGTTCAGATTTAGATATAGCTCCCATATATATATTTCGCCCGATATGGACTTATATGCCCCCAGAAGCCAGAGTTTTACCCTAATTGGCTTAAAATTTTGCACAAGAAGAACAAGTAGTACTATAGTCAAGTGTGCCAAATTTCATTGAAATCGGTTCAGATTTAGATATAGCTCCCGTATATATCTTTCGCCCGATATGCACTAATACGGTCCCAGAAGCCAGAGTTATACCCCAATTAGGTTGAAATTTTGCACAGGGAGTAGAATTAGCAGTGTAGTCAAGTGTGCAAAATTTTATTGAAATCGGTTCAGATTTAGATATAGCTCCCATATATATCGTTCGCCCGATTTACACTCATATGACCACAGAAGCCAATCTTTAGCTCCGATTTAGTTGAAATTTTGCACAGGGAGTAGAATTAGCATTGTAGCTGTGCGTGCTAAATTTGGTTAAAATCGGTTCAGATTTAGATATATCTCCCATATATAGCTTTCGCCCGATTTACACTCATATGACCACAGAGGCCAATTTTTTGCTCCGATTTAGTTGAAATTTTGCACAGGGAGTAGAATTAGCATTGTAGCTATGCGTGCCAAATTTAATTGAAATCGGTTCAGATTTAGATATAGCTCCCATATATAGCTTTCGCCCGATTTACACTCATATGACCACAGAGGCCAATCTTTAGCTCCGATTTAGGTGAAATTTTGCACTGGGAGTAGAATTAGCATTGTAGCTATGCGTGCCAAATTTGATTGAAATCGGTTCAGATTTAGATATAGCTCCCATATATAGCTTTCGCCCGATTTACACTCATATGACCACAGAGGCCAATTTTTTGCTCCGATTTAGTGAAAATTTTGCACAGAGAGTAGAACTAGCATTGTAGCTATGCGTGCCAAATTTGGTTGAAATCGGTTCGGATTTAGATATAGCTCCCATATATATGTTTTTCTGATTTCGACAAAAATGGTCAAAATACCAACATATTCCTTGTAAAATCGCCACTGTTTAGTCGAAAAGTTGTAAAAATTACTCTAATTTTCCTAAACTTCTAATACATGTATATCGAGCGATAAATCATAAATAAACTTTTGCGAAGTTTCCATAAAATTGCTTCAGATTTAAATGTTTCCCATATTTTTTTACTAACATTGTGTTCCACCCTAGTGCATTAGCCGACTTAAATTTTGAGTCTATAGATTTTGTAGAAGTCTATCAAATTCTTCCAGATTGAGTGATATTTAAATGTATGTATTTGGGACAAACCTTTACATATAGCCCCTAACACATTTGACGGATGTGATATGGTATCGAAAATTTAGATCTACAAAGTGGTGCAGGGTATAATATAGTCGGCACCGCCCGACTTTAGACTTTCCTTACTTGTTAGTATTTAGCTTATTATTTAAAAACTAAGCCGCGTGCGATATAGAGAGTAGGCTCATTGGAAAGGGCTTGAGCTCAGCTTTCATAATCACAAAAGTCTTCATTTGAAAAGTATTTGTGAAAAGCTAAAATTTGAAAACAAAATTTTCAACAAATTTTTACAACGGGCCCACTGTACCAAAACTAAGCCGCGTGCGATATAGAGGCTAAGCTCATTGGAAAGGACTTGAGCTCAGCTTTCATAATCACAAAAGTCTTCATTAGAAAAGTATTTGTGAAAAGCGAAAATTTGAAAACAAAATTTTCAACAAATTTTTACAACGGGCCCACTGTGCCAAAACTAAGCCACGTGCGATATAGAGACTAGGCTCATTGGAAAGGGCTTGAGCTCAGCTTTCATACACATGAAAGTCTTCATTAGAAAAGTATTTGTGAAAAGCGCAAATTGGAAAATAACATTTTCAACAAATTTTTCCAACGGGCCCACTGTGCCAAAACTGAGCCGCGTGCGGTATAGAGACTAGGCTGATTGGAAAGGGCTTGAGCTCACCTTTCAGACCCACAATAGTCTTCACCATATAGATGTAATTAAATTTTAAAGTTTTATTTAAAGGATAAACAATTTCTCAATATTGTCAATATTCTTTTTTGTATACACACAAAAATGTTTTTTTTTTCTGCTTCAATCACGAAATTAATTGATACATTTAATTATTTAATTGAAATTTCTTAAATCATGAAAATGACATTAAAAAATTAATTTCAATTAATTTTTTAAATGACTAAATTAAAAATTTAATTGATGTTGATTGCAAAACTCAATTAATTTTTTCATTAAAAAGTTAATTGTATCAATTAGTTTTTTACTTGAAAATTTTAAGATTATTAATTAATTTAATATTTCCATTTTGATTAAAAAGTTAATTGCATCAATTAATATATTAATTGGAAAAATTTTCAACTTCTATCAACTTTTTCAAAGGAAATGTGTTGAAGATATTTTTTCTGCGTAGGACTCACACTTTGGGAACAGGTGATATTTATCAATAAACTTTTATGTTCACTGCATTTGAATGCGTAAAACAAAATTTTGATATATCGCAAAATTAATTGCTCCAATCAATTTTTAATTAAAATTTTCTCTATCACGAAAATGATAATATCAATCATCTATAACAACTAAAAAAATAGTTGTTCCAATTCAATTTTGCAATTGATTTTTGTTTTAACTAAATAATTAAATTGTGATTAAATAGATTTTAAATTAAATTATTAATTATTAATAAAAACTTTAATTTAAAATATATTGGTGGTATTTTTGCCGCGTGATGAAGATTTTGTTGACTCGCGGTTCCGAATCATTTTGTCCGCAAATTTAATTAATTCAATTAAATCCAATTGATTCCATTAAAAGTGTAATTGATTACGATAGCGAAACACTATTTTTTCACTGAAACAATTTTATTTTTATTGATATTGCTTTCGTAATGAAGTAGATAGCATCAATCACAAATTACAAAAATACCTAATTCGGAATTTACAATCAATTGTAATGCTGATTCAATTAATTTTTAAATTATGCCAATAAACTGTTTATTATATCATTACTCATTTATAATTAATTAAACTACAAATAAATAATAGTGCCGATTAATTTTTTAATTGGTTCAATTAATTTCGTGATAAAAAGTAAACAAAATTTTTTGTGCAAAAACCTAAAAATTAATCAAAAACTCATAGTAGACCATACTCAGAAAAAAATACTACCAACGTATTTCCAATTAAACTTTTAACTGATCAATCACGATAGTATTAATCATAGAAGTAATTAGAAATAAAAAATATTCTTGGTTAAAAAAGCAATTGTTTTCTTCGGCACTTTCAATTAATTTTTAATTGCTTCAATTAAAAATTTGATTGATTTTGGTAGAAAACTAAATTTTTTATTAGAGACAATCAATTGCATAATTTTCTATTATTTATTTATTTATAATTATTTTACCACTCGAAGAAATATTTTTTTGCAATTGTTTAAGAGTTTATATTTTTTATATTTATTATTATATAATAGGCTTAAATTATTTAATGAACTGCCAATTGAATTAAAAAAAGAAAATAACATACATTTCTTAAAAAAGCGGTGATTTTTATGTAAAAGAAAATGTTGAACCTGCTTCGTAATGTCAAATTACCAAATTAAATAAACAAAATAATATCAAATTTAATTTAATAATTTAACGAAGTATTGTTTAAAATTAGGCATGTTATGCTAAATAAATAAATTGGATTTATTTATTTTCAATATGATATTTCTTTTTAAATTTTGTTTTCAAATTTTCGCTTTTCACAAATACTTTTCTAATGAAGACTTTTGTGATTATGAAAGCTGAGCTCAAGCCCTTTCCAATGAGCCTAGTCTCTATATCGCACGCGGCTTAGTTTTGGCACAGTGGGCCCGTTGTAAAAGTTTGTTGAAAATTTTGTTTTCAAATTTTCGCTTTTCACAAATACACGCACAGAAAAAACATGTTTGGACATGGTTGCCGCATCCATTTAATGCTTATTTTGAGTATGTAATTGTCGCGAAAACCATGTATTTTGTCTTTGTAAAAATAATTTTCGAGCGGAGAAAAATATATGTTGGCAATAAGCATTTAAATTCTCAAATGCCGCAAACATGTTCTATTATTTAAATGATAGAATTTGAGACCATTATATGGTCAGGAAAATCATGTACCTGACCATTCATTTTTTTTTACTTTTTTCCAGAGAAAAAAGTATTTTTATAGTTTACGTATAGACATGTCTGCAACCATTACATGGCCATAAAGACCATTGTACATTGTTTTCGTGACCATTTAATTTTTTAATTTTTTTTTGCAGCGACAAGAATTTTATAAAAACATTGAGCAGGTACACACGATTTTCATTTTGCGCGTCAGTCGTATGTTGATTGTTTCTTGGAATGGACGGAGAATACGGAATTATTGTGTTTTGTGTTAATTTATTTATTCAGAAATGGCACGTGGTTTTATGTGAATACAAAAAAGGAAAGTGTAATTGAAAAAATTTACCTGGTTTTTGTTCTGCATTCTGCATGTTCACCATATATCAAATATGGTATAATTTATTTTTATTTGCAGTTACATGATGTCTGCGTTTGTACATTTGATGGACACGAAGTAAATATGGAATGATTACTTATTGTTGAAATTGAACCAAACTAGAGTGTGTAAAAATATGTGATGTTTGCTTGCACGACATTATAAATATAAACAAGTAAGGAAAGTCTAAAGTCGGGCGGGGCCGACTATATTATACCCTGCACCACTTTGTAGATCTAAATTTTCAATACCATATCACATCTGTTAAATGTGTTGGGTGCTATATATAAAGGTTTGTCCCAAATACATACCATTAAATATCACTCGATTTGGAAAGAATTTGATAGACTTTTACAAAATCTATAGACTCAAAATTTAAGTGATAGACTTTTACAAAATCTATAGACTCAAAATTTAAGATGGACTATGGTGGAACACAATGTTAGTAAAAATATATGGGAAACATTTAAATCTGAAGCAATTTTAAGGAAACTTCGCAAAAGTTTATTTATGATTTATCGCTCGATATATATGTATTAGAAGTTTAAGAAAATTAGAGTAATTTTTTTCAACTTTTCGACTAAGCAGTGGCGATTTTACAAGGAAAATGTTGGTATTTTGTCCATTTTTGTCGAAATGAGAAAAACATATATATGGAAGCTATATCTAAATCTGAACCGATTTCAACCAAATTGGGCACGCATAGCTACAATGCTAATTCTACTCCCTGTGCAAAATTTCAACTAAATCGGAGCAAAAAATTAGCCTCTGTGGTCACATGAGTGTAAATCGGGCGAAAGCTCTATATGGGAGCTATATCTAAATCTGAACCGATTTCAACCAAATTTGGCACGCATAGCTACAATGGTTATTCTTCTCCCTTTGCAAAATTTCAATTAAATCGGAGTAAAAGATTGGCCTCTGTGGTCATATGAGTGTAAATCGGGCGAAAGCTATATATGGAAGCTATATCTAAATCTGAACCTATTTCCACCAAATTTGACACGCATAGCTATAATGCTAATTCTACTCCCTGTGCAAAATTTCAACTAAATCGGACCAAAAAATTGGCCTCTGTGGACAACGGAGTGTAAATCGGGCGAAAGCTATATATGGGAGCTATATCTAAATCTGAACCGATTTGGCTGATATTTTGCAAGTTTTTCGAGACTCATAAAATATTCGGATGTACGGAATTTGAGGAAGATCGGTTGATATACACGCTCATTATGACCAGATCGGTGAAAAATATATATGGCAGCTATATCTAAATCTGAGCCGTTTTTTTCCAAAATCAATAGGGATCGTCTTTGAGTCGAAACAGGACCCTATACCAAATTTTAGGACAATCGGACTAAAACTGCGAGCTGTACTTTGCACACAAAAATACATCAACAGACAGACAGACAGACGGACATCGCTAAATCGACTCAGAATTTAATTCTAAGACGATCGGTATACTAAACGATGGGTCTCGGACTTTTCTTCTTGGCGTTACATACAAATGCACAAACTTATTATACCCTGTACCACAGTAGTGGTGAAGGGTATAAAAATATGGGAAACATTTAAATCTGAAGCAATTTTAAGAAAACTTCGCAAAAGTTTATTTATGATTTATCGCTCGATATATATGTATTAGAAGTTTAGGAAAATTAGAGTCATTTTTACAACTCTTAGACTAAGCAGTGGCGATTTAAGAAGGAAAATGTTGGTATTTTGACCATTTTCGTCGAAATCAGAAAAACATATATATGGGAGCTATATCTAAATCTGAATCGATTTCAATCAAACTTGGCACACATGACTATATTACAAATTGTACTCCTAGTGCAAAATTTCTATATCTAAATATAAACCGATTTCAATAAAATTTGGGACCCATAGCTACAATGCTAATTCTACTTCCTGTGCAAAATTTGAACTAAATCGGAGCAAAAAATTTGCCTCTGTGGTCATATGAGTGTAAATCGGGCGAACGATATATATGGGACCTATATCTAAATCTGAAACGACTTCAATAAAATTTGGCACGCATAGCTACAATGCCAATTCTACTCCCTGTGCAAAATTTCAACTAAATCGGAGCAAAAAATTGACCTCTGTGGTCATATGAGTGTAAATCGGGCGGAAGCTATATATGGGAGCTATATCTAAATCTGAACCGATTTCAACCAAATTTGGCACGCATAGCTACAATGATTACTCTACTACCTGTGAAAAATTTCAATTAAATTGGAGTAAAAGATTGGCCACTGTGGTAATATGAGTGTAAATCGGGCGAACGATATATATGGGAGCTATATCTAAATCTGAACCGATTTCAATAAAATTTGACACCCATAGCTACAATGCTAATTCTACTTCCTGTGCAAAATTTGAACTAAATCGGAGCAAAAAATTGGCCTCTGTGGTCATATGAGTGTAAATCGGGCGAAAGCTATATATGGGAGCTATATCTAAATCTGAACCGATTTCAATAAAATTTGGCACACTTGACTATAGTACTAATTGTTCTTCTTGTGCAAAATTTTAAGCAAATTAGGGTAAAACTCTGGCTTCTGGAGCCATATAAGTCCATATCGGGCGAATTTTACAAAGATATTGGTTAGATCTCGCCAAGATATGTGGTCAAGTGTGGGTTGTGATATATTATTTGGTCAAGTCGGGCGACTTGGAGCCTTATTTAAAACTCAACCGTTCTGTGGAAATTCTGGCACTACAGTGTATAAGATATAACTAAGATATGGGGAAATCATCACAGAATTTTGTGTAAAGTCTGGGAATTTCGGCCATATTTGTATAAACCGGAAAAACGAATATATAGAGGATTTATTTAAATATGAACCAAGTCAAACTTGACACACTTAAATATCATATTAAATATATTCTCTGTGGAAACTATCCAGTCAATTGGAGGACATACCCATTGGAAATTTTTCCAACTCTTATGTACATATATATATGGGAGCTATATATAATCCGAACCGATTTTGACTAAATTTGACATGCATAGTTAGAACAATAATTCTGCTTTCTCTGCAAAATTGCTCGTAAATTGGAGTAAAACTCTGGCCCCCGTGTTCATTTGAGTGTAAATCAGGCGAATGATATATATGGGAGCTATATATAAAGATATGGGGAAATCATCACAGAATTTTGTGTAAAGTCTGGGAATTTCGGCCATATTTGTATAAACCGGAAAAACGAATATATAGAGGATTTACTTAAATATGAACCAAGTCAAACTTGACACACTTAAATATCATATTAAATATATTCTCTGTGGAAACTATCCAGTCAATTGGAGGACATACCCATTGGAAATTTTTCCAACTCTGGTGTACATATATATATGGGAGCTATATATAATCCGAACCGATTTTGACTAAATTTGACATGCATAGTTAGAATAATAATTCTGCTTTCTCTGCAAAATTGCTCGTAAATTGGAGTAAAACTCTGGCCCCCGTGTTCATTTGAGTGTAAATCAGGCGAATGATATATATGGGAGCTATATATAAATCTGAACCGATTTCAACCAAATTTGGCACACCTGCCGATACTGTTAAACGTACTCCTTGTGCAAAACTTGAAGCAAGTCATGGCTTTTGACGCCATATAAGTCCAAATCGGAACCGATTTTAACCAAATTTGGCACATATAACAACACCATTAAACGTACCTCCCGGTCAAAACTTGAAGCAAATCAATGCAAAACTCTGGCTTTTGAGGCCATATAAGTGCACATCGGACGAAAGATGTTTATGGGAGCTATAGCTAAATCTGAAACGATATTAACCAAATTTGGCGCACATAACATTAAACGTACCTCTTGCGCAAAATTTGAAGCATATCACGGCAAAACTCGGGCTTTTTAAGCCACATAAGTTCAAATCGGTGGAAAGATATATATGGGAGCTATATCTAAATCTGAACCGATTTCAACCAAATTTGGTAAACGTTCCGATAATATTAACCTTACTCCTTGTGCAAAATTTGAACCAAATCACGGCAAACCTCTGGCTTTTGAGGCCATATAAGTGCAAATCGGACGAAAGATATATATGGGAGCTACATCTAAATCTGAACCGATTACATCAAATTTACCAAGCATTGGTAGAGTGTCAATTCTTTCCATGCAAAAGTTCACGAAAATCGGTAATAAACTTTGGCCTCTGTGGTCATATCAGTCTAAATCGGACGAAAGATATATATGGGAGGTATATCTAAATCTGAACCGATTTGGCTAATATTTTGCAAGTTTTTCGAGACTCATACAATATTTGGCTTTTGGGGCCATATAACTCTGGCTTTTGGGGCCATATAAGTCCATATCGGGCGAAAGATATATATGGGAGCTATATCTAAGTCTGAACCGATTTCAATCAAATTTTGCACACTTGACTATACGACCAAGTGTTATATTTGTGCAAAATTTCAAGCAAATCAGGGTAAAACTCTGGCTTCTGGGTCCATATAAGTGCATATCGGGTGAAAGATATATATGGGAGCTATATCTAAATCTGAACCGATTTCTTCCAAAATCAATAGGGTTCTATTCTGACGATTGGACTTATACTGCGACCTAGACTTTGATCACAAAAAGGTGTTCACAGACAGACGGACAGACGGGCATGGCTAGATCGACTCAGGGACCCACCCTGATCATTATTACCAAAGACACTAAATATGTGTCTATCTCGTCTCCTTCTGGGTGTTGCAAACATATGCACTAACTTATTATACCCTGTTACACAGTGTGGCGCAGGTTATCAAAATTGTGATTAGAAATTTATTTTCCCTTCAATGAAAAAAATTTATATTTTTTAATACAAACTTAACATTTTCATTGTCTGTTCTGATCTTAATTTCGCTTTATCAAACTACGCATTATCTTAAAAATGTATAGATTTACATTGAAAAATTAATTTATTAGTTATTTAACCCAAGAAAATGACAGAATTTCATAGGGTTAATCGAATAATCCAGAATGTCAAAGTACGGTACACCCTAGTACTGTATAAATACAAAGAGCCCATTTCAGTAATTCCGCTACTATATATCTGGCAACGCTATCGTCGGTATCTGTCCATTTCATTTTACTTTCAATCGTCCATTCCATTATTTCATATTCCACCACATTACATTGTGCTAGCAGCTATGCTTGAACTTACCTCGAATACACGAATGGGCAACAACAGAAAATAGCAAACGAATGAAACACGCGGTCTTTTTGTCGTTTGCTTTGGCTTTGCCAAACAAAAACACACAGCACAAGTAACACACACCAAGTGGATTTTCAATATAAATTCTGCTACTTTTGCCGACTATTTTAAGAGGAATAAAAAATTCTATCAACAAATTCACTTCACAATTTACTTTTAGTTAATTCTGAAAATATTTATTTGCACTTTCTTTAGTTTTTAAAGGGTTTTATTGAACTTATTTCATCTACTAACAAAATTACGACAAACGCAACAAATCGGTAGAAGGTAACTGAAAGAGAAATGTCAAAATGATTTGGAAAAACAACAGAGAACAATTCGGTAAGACACTGGGTGAGAGCGGGAGAAGGTAAACGAGAGAGCAACAAAAGTTGTTTACAATTGAGTACACCAAAAAGAGTGGTTGGTTGAGTGCGAGTTAGTGATGCCATCTATAACAACTGATTTGTGAACTCTTAAATTTATGAGATACAAAAAACGCCAAAATATTCTGAGATAAATAATAAAAACACACAAACCCATGAGCTTAAATTGAATTGGAAATTAATTCAAGCATTCAAATTGAAGTATTGTTGAATTCAAATGTTTGTATAGCTTTATTTGAAATGTTAATAATTTCAAAATTATACTAAAATAATGACGAGTAGATAAATATTGAACATTTCGTGATCCTAAAGAAAACATTTTTTTTTAAATACTACAAAAAAAAATGGTTAACTTACACAGACGAAAAGTAAGCTGATTTATAGCAAGAACGAACTAAACTATACTCCTCATATTGAGATTTCCACAAAGCGTGGAAAAATATTTTTTGCAATAAAAATAAGTTAAATGTAGCGTTAGTTTAACTATGGATTTTTATGGATATTTTATTAAGGATATTTTATTTAAGTACAATTTTTTATTTTAAATAAAAATGTTAATTTGGCTTAGTATGAAAAAACCCTTTTTGGTAGAAAGTTTTTTTGTATGAAGTCAACAATCTTTTAAATGAAACCGATTTTAAATAAAATAGTTTCTACTCCTTTAAAACACCATGAAGAGAAACAAGTATCTAATTAAACTGGAGCTTAATTTTTATTGGACAAATATTTTGTTTTAGAACAATGTTAAATGTTTTGTCTACATGTTCTTTATATACAAATGTGAATTTTGCTTAGAATAAAACACAGTTTTTGCTAAAAAGTTTTTTTAATATGATCAAAGCCAATTTGCTTTTAAATGAAGTCGTTTTCAACGAGTATCTTTACATAAAAGTAAAGTCCATTAAACTCATGGTAATTTGTCCGCGAAAGTCTCATTTTTCAACATGCACTGAAAAACAGTGAACAAACCAGCAAGACATTTTTTGTATAATTTTAGAAAATTTAAATTATTTTAAGAAAATTTTAACTAATTGTATTACAGGCGCTGACATCACGCCGATATCATAAAACTAAGAAACTATTTTCGACAAATCTAAGAAAATTTATAAAACATAATTAATTTTGTTCACTTGTTAAAAAAAAAATTCTGTAGTTGGGAGGAAAAAATAGGAGACCAAAATTGCAAGAATGTATTTAGTAGCATACGAGGATCAAAATGGGCGCATTTGTAGTAAAATTTACATATTTAAAGAAAAAAAGCAAGTATATACGGCCGTAAGTTCGGCCAGGCCGAAGCTTATGTACCCTCCATCATGGATTGCGTAGAAACTTCTTCTAAACACTGCCATCCAGAATCGAATTACTTAAGTTGCGGTAACGCAACTTAAGTAATCTTAAAACCTCCTAACACCATCTTCTAAATTGTATGTAAGTCTATACGTGGTATATATTAAATCAAAAAAGATCGATCCAATAAGTATATAATTCAGTTTGACAAAGTAGAAATAAAATTTTTACAAAATTTTCTACAGAAATAAAATTTTAACAAAATTTTCTATAGAATTAACATTTTCACAAAATTTTCTATAGAAATAAAAATTTTGACAAAATTTTCTATAGAAAGAAAAATTTTACAAAAATTTCTACAGATATAAAATTTTAACAAAATTTTCTATAGAAATAAACTTATGACAAAATTTTCTATAGAAATAAAATCTTGGTAGATTATTTTTGGCTCGAGTGGCAACCATGATTATGAACCGAATAAAATTTTCACAAAATTTTCTATAGAAATAAAATTTTGACAACATTTTCTATAGAAATAAAATTTTGACAATAGTGAAAATTTTATTATGAACCGAATAAAATTTTAACAAATTTTCTCTAGAAATAAAATTTTGACAAAATTTTCTATAGAAACAAAATTTTGGTAGATTATTTTTGGCTCTAGTGGCAACCATGATTATGTACCGATAGGGTCCAATGTTTGTGTGATTGGACCAATTTTGGTATGGTTGTTAGTGACCATATATTAACACCACGTTCCTAATTTGAACCGGATCGGATGAATTTTGCTCCTCCAAGGTCAAATCTGGGGAACGTTTTATATGGGGGCTATATATAATTATGGACCGATATGGACCAATTCTGACACGGTTGTTAAAGATCATATACTAACACCATGTTCCAAATTACAACCGGATTGGATGAAATTTGCTTCTCTTGGAGACTTCGCAAGCCAAATCTGGGGATCGGTTTATATGGGGGCTATATATAATTATGAACCGATGTGGACCAATTTTTGCCTGGTTGTTAAAGACCATATACCAATATCATGTACCAAATTTCAGGCGGATCGGATGAAATTTGCTTCTCTTTGAGGCTCCGCAACCCAAATCTGGGGATCGGTTCATATGGGCGCTATATATAATTATGGACCGATGTGGACCAATTTTTGCACGGTTGTTAGAGACCATATACCAATACCATGTACCAAATTTCAGCCGGATCGGATTTCCGTCCGTCCGTTGAAATCACTGTAACTTCCGAACGAAACAAGCTATCGACTTGAAACTTGGCACAAGTAGTTGTTATTGATGTAGGTCGGATGGTATTGCAAATGTGCCATATCGGTCCACTTTTACGTATAGCCCCCATATAAAGGAACCCACAGACTTGGCTTGTGGAGCCTCAAAGGGAAGCAAATTTCATCCGATCCGGCTGAAATTTGGTACACGATGATGGTATATGGTCTCTAACACCCATGCAAAAATTGGTACACATCGGTCCATAATTATATATAGCCCCCATAGAAACCGATCTTCAGATTTGGCTCGCGGGGCCTCAAAGAGAAGCAAATTTCATCCGATACGGCTCAAATTTAGTACATGGTGTTAGTATATGGTCTCTAACAACCATGCAAAAATTGGTCCACATCGGTCCATAATTATATATAGCCCCCATATAAACCGATCCCCAGATTTGGCTTGCGGAGCCTCAAGGAGAAGCAAATTACATCCGATCCGCCTGAAATTTGGTACATGATGTTGGTATATGGTCTCTAACAACCATGCAAAAATTGGTCCACATCGGTTCATAATTATATATAGCCCCCATATAAACCGATCCCCAGATTTGGCTTGCGAAGTCTCTAAGAGAAGCAAGTTGCATCCAAGCCACTTGTAATTTGGAACATGGTGTTAGTATATGATCTTTAACAAACGTGCCAGAATTGGTCCATATTGGTCAGGATTTGACCTCCGGAGCTTCTTGGAGGAGCAAAATTCAACCGATCCGATTCAAATATGGAACGTGGTGTTAGTATATGGCCGCTAACAACCATACCAAAATTGGTATATATCGTTCTATAGTTATATATAGCCGATCTCCAATCACACCAAAAATTGGTCCATATCGGTTCATAATCATGGTTGCCACTCGAGCCAAAAAATAATCTACCAAAATTTTATTTCTATAGAAAATTTTGTCAAAATTTTATTTCTATCGGAAATTTTGTCAAAATTTTATTTCTATAGAAAATTTTGTTAAAATTTTTTTCGGTTCATAATCAAATTTTCATCATTGTCAAAATTTTATTTCTGTAGAAAATTTTGTCAAAATTTTATTTCTATAGAAAATTTTGTCAAAATTTTATTTCTATAGAAAATTTTGTCAAAATTTTATTTCTATAGAAAATTTTGTCAAAATTTTATTTCTATAGAAAATTTTGTCAAAGATTTATTTCTATAGAAAATTTTGTCAAAATTTTATTTTGACACAATTTTGTCAAAATTTTATTTCTATAGAAAATTTTGTCAAAATTTTATTTCTATAGAAAATTTTGTTAAAAAATTTTTTCGGTTCATAATCAAATTTTCATCATTGTCAAAATTTTATTTCTATAGACAATTTTGTCAAAATTTTATATCTATAGAAAATTTTATTTCTATAGTAAATTTTGTCAAAATTTTATTTCTATAGAAAATTTTGTTAATATTTTATTTCTATAGGAAATTTTTGTTAAAATTTTATTTCTATAGAAAATTTTGTCAAAATTTTATTTCTATAGAAAATTTTGTCAAAATTTTATTTCTATAGAAAATTTTGTCAAAATTTTATTTCTATAGAAAATTTTGTCAAAATTTTATTTCTATAGAAAATTTTGTCAAAATTTAATTTCTATAGAAAATTTTGTTAAAAAATTTTTTCGGCTCATAATCAAATTTGCATCATTGTCAAAATTTTATTTCTATAGACAATTTTGTCAAAATTTTATATCTATAGAAAATTTTGTCAAATTTTATTTCTATAGTAAATTTTGTCAAAATTTTGTTTCTATAGAAAATTTTGTTAATATTTTATTTCTATAGGAAATTTTTGTTAAAATTTTATTTCTATAGAAAATTTTGTCAAAATTTTATTTCTATAGAAAATTTTGTCAAAATTTTATTTCTATAGAAAATTTTGTCAAAATTTTATTTCTATAGAAAATTTTGTCAAAATTTTGTGTCTATACAAAATGTTGTCAAAATGTTATATCTATAGAAAATGTTGTCAATCTGAATTATATACGTATTTGATCGATCTATTTTGATTTAATATATGGACTTACATACAATTTAGAAGACGGCGTTAGGAGGTTTTAAGATACCTTGCCATCGGCAAGTGTTACCGCATCTTAAGTAATTCGATTGTGGATGGCAGTGTTTAGAAGAAGTTTCTACGCAATCCATGGTGGAGGGTACATAAGCTTCGGCCTGGACGAACTTACGGCCGTATATACTTATTTTAGTTCATTTAACTAACGTACGCAAAAAATTATTAGAGTAGAAGAAACTTCCTCCAAACATAATAATTCCATGAACTAAAATAAGGTTAAATTGGCTTTAGTGAAATAGGGGGTTCACTATTTTCTTGAATGTGGAAAGTATAAAATCATTGTGTAACATTCAACAAATATATTGTAAATACAATGGAATGTTAACCTTAATTATTTACGCAAAATAACATAATTACACTCAAAAAAGTGGGCGATAATGCCAACTGAACTTTATCTTATATTTCATGAATATTACTTCATTTTAGTTATATTTATCCCAATGTGAACAAGTGTTCCTTATTTGAAAATTTTTTTTTCTAAATTTAATGACGGCCGTCAGTTCGGTCAGGTCGTATCTTATGTACCCTCCACCATGGATTGCGTAGAAATTTCTACTAGAGACTGTCATCCATAATCGAATTACTTGAGTTGTGATAATACTTACCGATGGCAAGGTATCCTATAACTCCTTAACATCGTCTTTTACATTGGAAGTTAGTCCATACGGGGTTATATAACAGGCGATGGACCCAGGTTCGTAACCAGCGGCGGTAAAAATCAAGTAAGTAAAACAAAAAAATAAAATATAATGGTAGGAAAGTTTAATTAATGTCAGATACATAAGACAAATTATATGAAATATAAAAAATAAGGAAGTTTGTTTTTACTGTTTTTGTCTGAGCACATTACAAATTGACACTTTTTTATGTCTTATTAAATGCCTGCATTTCCAGGAGATTTTCCGTGCCTGTCAAATGAGGCATTATAATAGTGCTCTTTTTGCAGTATATTTTTCCGCCCTACTATGAGAAGCGAAAAAGGAGACCTCCTCCCCAATAACACGCCGTGTAAATCTGAAAGCGAGTACGTATGTGCTTTGCATGCCTACTGCATGTGTTGGGAGGCATTATAACATGCCTGCTGTACGCCTATTTCCGCTGCTGGGCGTGATTTCCACAGACGGACGGACGGGCGGATATAGCTAGATCGACTCTGAATTCCACCAGGAGGGCTTGAGGACTTGAGGACACTTCTCGAAGATAAATTTAAAGATTTCACCTATGAGAACTATATCATATTCTGGATTAATAAGAACCATTTTTGTTTGAGTTTTAGAGGAATCATTAACATCTCTTGTAAGTGTGAAAAAAATTATAAAATAACGTCTTGATTTGGAATCTTAAATCTGTAGAAGTAAAATCTGGAAATTTTACATTGAGTTTCAAGCAATTTTCATGATCAGTGCGCCTTCTACACCCTCAAGAAGTGAAGTCGGTCTATATGGAGGCATTACCAAATGGACCGATAAAAACTTAATCCGATACACGTTTTTGTGAACCTAAAATACCAGAATATTTACAATTTCAGGCAAATCAGATAAAAACTACGGTTTCTAGTAACCCAAAGAGTTAAATCGGGAGATCGTTCTTATGGGGGCTATACTAAAATATGGACCGATACTCACCGTTTTCGGCACACCTCTTTATGGTCCTAAAATACCTCTAGATTTCCAATTTCAGACAAATGGATAAAAACTACAGTTTCTATAAGCCCAAGACCCCAAATCGGGAGGTCGTTTTATATGGGGACCATACCAAAACATGGACCAATACTCACAATTTTTGGCACACGTATTTGTGGTCCTACAATACCTCTAGATTTCCAATTTCAGCTAAATTTAATAAAAACTGTGGTTTCTATAAGCCCAAGAAGTAAAATCGGGAGATCGGTCTATATGGGGGCTATACCAAAATATGGACCGATACTCACAATTTTTGGCACACGTATTTGTGGTCCTACAATACCTCTAGATTTCCAATTTCAAACAAATTGAATAAAAACTGCGGTCTATGTGGGGGCTATACCAAAACATGGACCGATAATCACCATTTTCGGCACACCTCTTTATGGTCATAAAATAATCTAGATTTCCAATTTCAGGCAAATTGGATAAAAACTACGGTTTCTATAAGCCCAAGACCCCAAATCGGTTTATATGGGGACTATATCAAAACCTGGACCGATATAGCCCATCTTCCTACTTGACCTGCCCGCAGACAAAAGACGAGTTTGTGCAAAATTTCAGGACGATTGTTTCATTATTGAAGACTGTAGCGTGATTACAACAGACAGACAGACAGACAGACAGACGGACATCGTTATATTGTCTTAGAATTTCTCCCTGATCATGAATATATATACTTTATATAGTCGGAAATCGATATTTCGATGTGTTACAAACGGAATGACAAGCTTAGTATACCCCCGTCACCATTCTATGGTGGTGCACGCAGAGAAGGAATATGATCACCTCAACCATGTATTTTTGGATGGTGACCATGTAACATGTTTATGGCAAAAATGTTCTTTTCTCGCCAAAAATAATATGCTTGCTGAAATCAGACACATATTCTCCGAGAAAATAACATGGTTGAGGTGATCATATTCCTTCTCTGAGTGTGGGTATAATAATTCCAACAACTAAAATAGAAATAAATCGGCTTTAGTGAAATATAGGGTTCACTTTTTGGTTTGTGTACAAATAAATTTATTTCTATATAGCTCCCCCCCCCCCCTGAACTGAACCCAGATTTGAATTCTTTAGTACAACTTTGTAGATAATCCAGGGAGGACAGTTCATAAAACTCGGCCTAGCAGAAGTTTCGGCCGTTTATACTTATTTTCATCGATTTGGTGTTGACTAATGATTTTATTCTAACTTGTCATTATAACAAAGCCAACAACTCATGCCTGAAAACCTATAGACATCCATACATATTCGCTTCTTCCTACAATGGTGGATTTTGATAAGTACTTCTAAAACTGACATCAAACCATTACCACCAACTTCTTTCAAAAGCGTTTATAGCTCGTTATTGGCAAAACAATTGCAATTATTTTATTATTCCAAACATTTGATATTTGCATATTGTGACCAGTCAATTTATACACTTTGTCCGTCAGTCGGACCAAACTACATACTATACTAAACATATGAATACCTTTGTCATTTATGGTTGGACAATGGACAGACGATTGGAATAAGGGACGGACGAACGGACGGTCACTTGAATTAATATCCGTTTGCAGCAAATGTTGTTCCCTTACTTTGACGACTGCCATTGTCAATAATTTCTACACCATGTACATGCTAGTCTGGCTGGCTTACTTAATTTGCAATCATTTGAATGTTTACAAATAAATATTACTGCGAAGGTATCGGTTTGCTGCTGTTTGGACGGACTGGATTCTACCTGCGAAATTATTGAAATTGGAATATTAATATCTATAATAAAAGTATCAATTTTCATATGTATACTATCTGACTGAGTGACCAACTGGCAAGAGGGGTATATTTGGTATATACATACACTGAAAAAACCATGAACCCACTAGGAAGAAAACTTTTGGTTAATTTTGAACAATTTTGAATGCTTTTAGAAAATTTCAACTAAACAGTATCGAAACCGCTGGCATCACACCGATATCACAAAAATAAGTAAATAAAAAATACGTAAAGGAAACTTTCTCCAAAAATCATATTTAATTCCATGAAATAAAATAAAGTTAAATTGGCTTTAGTGAAATAGAGCGTTTACTTTTTTTGAGTGTATAATTGTTGACCTGGGTGGCGACATAATTGTCAATACATCAGAATCGATGCATGCTATTTTCTAAAGGGTCTCCGAACAAAAGGTTTTATTTTGAAACATTAGCTATTTCGATAGCTGTTACACAGAAAAAATATTTATGTAATATTGAAGATTACGTATCCTAAACTTTTCTTTAAAATAATGCAATTTTAATTAAAATAACCTTTATAATCTTTACTCCTAAAGTTTTTTCACTAAATTTAGGACACAAATTGTGTATACCCTCCACCATAGGATGGGTGTATATTAACTTTGTCATTCCATTTGGAACCCATCGAAATATTGCTCTAAGACCCCATAAAGTATATATATTCTGGGGCGTGGTGAAATTCTGAGTCGATCTGAGCATGTCCGTCCGTCCGTCTGTTGGAATCACCCTAACTTCCGAACGAAACGAGCTATCGACTTGAAA
The DNA here is from genome assembly GCF_050003625.1 of Haematobia irritans. Lineage (NCBI taxonomy): Eukaryota > Metazoa > Arthropoda > Insecta > Diptera > Muscidae > Haematobia > Haematobia irritans. The sequence continues at coordinate 144,823,538 of NC_134400.1, forward strand.
CTTGGCACAAGTAGTTGTTATTGATGTAGGTCGGATGGTATTGCAAATGGGTCATATCGGTTCACTTTTACGTATAGCCCCCATATAAACGGACCCCCAAAATTGCCTTACGAGTCCTATAAGAGAAGCAAATTTCATCCGATCCGGCTGAAATTTGGTACATGGTTTTAGTATATGGTCTCTGACAACCATGCGAAAATTGGTCCACATCGGTCCATAATTATATATAGCCCCCATATAAACCGATCCCCCGATTTGGCTTGCGGAGCCTCTAAGAGAAGCAAATTTCATCCGATCCCGCTGAAATTTGGTACATGGTGTTAGTATATGGTCTCTAATGACAATGCAAAAATTGGTCCACATCAGTCCATAATTATATATAGCACCCATACAAACCGATCACCAGATTTGACCTCCGAAGGCCCTTGGAAGAGCAAAATTAATCCGATTATAATCCCATATAAACCGATCCCCCGATTTGGCTGGAGCCTCTAAGAGAAGCAAATTTCATCCGATCTGGCTGAAATTTGGTACATGGTGTTAGTATATGGTCTCTAATGACAATGCAAAAATTGGTCCACATCAGTCCATAATTATATATAGCACCCATACAAACCGATCACCAGATTTGACCTCCGGAGCCTCTTGGAAGACCAAAATTCATCTGATTCAGTTGAAATTTGGTACGTGGTGTTAATATATGGACTCAAACACCCATGCAAAAATTGGTCGAAATCGGTCCATAGTTATATATAGCCCCCATATAAACCGATCCCCAGATTTGACCTCCGAAGCCCCTTGGAAGAGCAAAATTAATCCGATTATAATCCCATATAAGCCGATCCCCCGATTTGGCTGGCGGAGCCTCTAAGAGAAGCAAATTTCATCCGATCTGGCTGAAATTTGGTACATGATGTTAGTATATGGTCTCTAATGACAATGCAAAAATTGGTCCACATCAGTCCATAATTATATATAGCACCCATACAAACCGATCACCAGATTTGACCTCCGGAGCCTCTTGGAAGACCAAAACTCATCTGATTCAGTTGAAATTTGGTACGTGGTGTTAATATATGGCCTCAAACACCCATGCAAAAATTGGTCGAAATGGGTCCATAATTATATATAGCCCCCATATAAACCGATCCCCAGATTTGACCTCCTAAGTCCCTTGGAAGAGCAAAAGTAATCCGATTCGGTTGAAATTTGGTACGTGATGTTAGTATATGGTATCCAACAACCATGCAGGAATTGGTTTATATCAGTCCATAATTATGTATAGCCCCCATATAAACAGATTTGACCTCCGGTGCCTTTTGGAGAAGCAAAATTCACCCGATCTGATTGAAATTTTGTACGTGGTGGTAGTATATGATATTTAAGAACCATGCCAAAAGTGGTCCATATCAGTTCATAATCATATGGACTAACTCACAATTAAAAAACGATGTTAAGAAGTTTTGAGATACCACAACCCAAGTAATTCGATTTTGGATGACATTCTCTCGAAGAAGTTTCTACACAATCCATGGTGGAGGGTACATAAGATTCGGCCTGGCCGAACTTACGGCCGTATATACTTGTGTAAATTTTCGTCCCTTTGTTATATTCACATATCTTTGAATTAAAGCAAATTTTCCTTAAAATAAAGAAACATGTTTTTTATTTAAAGAAATTGTCCTTAAATTCACTGAAATATCGAATCTTTAGATTTAAGATAAAGGTGCTAAATCGTCAAATAAGGGTAAGACTTATTTTGACGATTTAGCACCTTTGGTTTAAACTTTTTTGGCATTAAGAAAATATTTCTTTACTTTGAAGTAACCGTTATAATTTGGATTTTTAAACTGGCATTTGTTTGTACGTGAAACCCGCATCGACATCAATACAAAAATCCTTATGAGGAGGTAAAAATATTTGGATCCAATTAAACTTTTTTTGAGTATTGTATTACATTTTTTCTACCACTGCGTCATGGATTTCGATCAAATCTGACTTTACTTTCTCAGATCACTTTATGAGCTCATGAAATTACAATTTCCATCATGGTTACAATGACTTTTGGTACTTACTGTATATAGTTTTCGTGTAGACATGGGGACAGCTCTGTATTTAGTTTCCGCGTACCATTCACTCGCATTGGATATAAAATGTTTTGGCTCATATCCATCAAATTAAGGTAAGGCTGAAGAGTGAAAATAAAGCCTAGATCCAAACTTCTGTCTTTGCCATTTATTCCATAAAGCGCATTGCGAAAAGGAAAGCATTGTAAGAAAATCAAAATATGGCAAAAGAAATCACAGCGACTATTTTGAATAGATAGATACGTACAAGGTGACTCGAAAGCCACTTGCTCCAATTAATTTTTAATTGAAATTTCCAATCACCAATGCCCATTAAATAATCAATGGATTAATTAATTGATTGATTGTAGTAACTACAAGTTCACCACCTGTGCTAATAATAGGCTGAACATTCTATGTGTGCCTAAAATAAAAAAAAGTATCATCCCAACCTAACGACAATGAAAAATGTCATCACTGCATTAAACTTTCATTTTTGAATAATTTTCAATTTGGTTGCCTCACTTTTACTAATGAATTGTGAAGCAAAAGAAAGTAACGAACAGTCTTTGTTACTTTATTTTCACTCTAAAAGAATAAATATTTATTAAAAAAAATATATATTTTATTCAATTTTTACAAGGCGAATTGTTTTTCTCTCTGTGATTACTTTTGGTCCACCTTTTGCATGCATGCGTATAGGTAGTAGTTCGAGCTATGCTTAACAACCCATTGAGACTGCATTCACTCACTGAGCTCTCATTGAGACTTTCAGCCTTTCATTCTTCATTCACTCCAGCATAGGCCTATGAGTATTTGCTTGTTTTGTTGCCGACACATACAGTTTTTGCCAACATATTACCTGGCCCCACTGAACACTTGGCAAAGAACGTTAGTTGGAACGTTATTTTATGAGGCAACAACAACCTTTAGCTACGATCGCAATTTCTGTTTTCAGTTTTTTTTTGGTTGTTGTTGTTGTTATTATTGCTTCCACTGTATTGCTTGAACGTTGTTATAGACGAAGAGATTTGATTTTTTTAATTAAGATTCACACGATGTGCAAACAACAACAAAACATTAGGCCCATAAAGCGAGTGGGGAATCGCGCGCGCTTTCAGTTATGTGTGTGAGTGTGTGGATTGACTTGCAATGGAGCACATAAGACTTCCGCCAAAAGTTTCATTCGCACGGCGACTTAGACGGCTCGTGTGTTTAGTAAGCGCATCTCTAAAATCATCATCATTGCAATAACACATAAACTCTCAGCGCAAGCACAGTGGCTATGCGAAGAGAAGGAAATACAAAGTTTATTTGGATCCAAAGATTTGAGTTGCCCTTAAGGACATTGGCATTGATTCCGAGGCAAAAATGAGATGAGGAAGCTTTCTAGCATTAAATCTATGCTCTAGCAATAATATGCGTCCGGAATTTCGACCAGGCTAAATCTTATGTACCCTCTACCATGGATTGCGTACAACGGTCTACTAAACACTGTCATCCACAATCGAATTATTTGGGTTGTGGTAACAGTTGCCGATGGCAAGGTACACTCAAAAAACCTAAATCCTATATTTCACCAAAGCCAATCATTTTAGTTCGTGGAATTGTTATGTTTGTAGAAAGTTTCCTTTACTCTAATAGTTTTTTGCGTGCGTTAGTTAAATGGACTAAAAAACGGGAAAATTATACACAAATAAAGCATAAAGATTTACTAAATTCGTACTTCTCACAAATTAGTTAATTATTTCATTAAATTTATAAATTTTACTACAAATGCGCCCATTTTTTCAAATACATATCACTCGATCTAGACAGAATTTGATAGGCTTCTACAAAATCTATAGACTCAAAATTTAAGTCGGCTAATGCACTAGGGTGGAACACAAAGTTAGTAAAAAACAAGTAAGTAAAGTCTAAAGTCGGGCGGGACCGACTATATTATACCCTTCACCACTATGTAGACCAACATTGGTGTTACCATCTCAACTACTTCAGATTTGCTGGGAGCTATATAAAGGTTTGCATTTCCAGATACAAATACTTATAATGGAGACAATTTTTTTGTACTTCTACACGCTCACAAAAAATCGCTTCTGTAACATATACTCCTAAACATATTTTGCTTCAAGCATATACATTTTTGGGTATTGCCCAAACATTTATATGTTTGATCTCTTCCAATATATAATATGTTTGAAAGCATATTGGTCTAAACAATATATGTTTGGGTAGTCTAAGTTCCAAACATTTTGTATTTTTGCATCCAAATTCAATAATGTTGTCTTCCAAAAAACAATATGTTATTATGTGAACATATAATATGTTTGGAAGCATTTTGCACCCAAAAATATTATATGCTTAAAAAATATTCTCCCAAACAATATTGTGCTCAAAATTTTATTTATTTATTTATATATTTACAATCATAATGAATTATGAAAATAAATAGGTAATATAGGTGCTAACAACATAGGTTTTCGACCTGAATGCTCAAAATTTTGTTTCTGCCCAATTGTATATTCCATCTTTCTCACTTCCACGAGCTTTTTAGTTCTTAGAACATTTTTCTGTAATACAAACATTGTAGAAGAAATTATTCAATTTTATGATTTATTTTTATTTTAATTTTACCTTTTGCCGGACGGGGATTCGAACAGCGGACCACACAGTTTGTAAGGATCAAAGAATTAGCTGATCAATTGCCCAAGGAAAAATAAAATGTTAATTTTGTAATAACAAGCAACAACCACCAACTTAATTCAATATCGCTCCCTGTTAAATAGCGCTCCAAGCTACTAAACACATATATGTTTATAGGCTATTTCTAAATTAATATATGTTTGCATCCAAGCATATTATATTTACAAACATTTTATGTCCCAAACATAATATGTTCTAACATATTAACATATATGTCCCAAACATGTTATGCTAGTTTATGAACATTATATGCTTGCACTCAAAAATATTGTGTTTAAAAATTTGTGTTCCAAACATATAATGTTTATAGCCAAACATATGAAAAACAGTCTTTTTCATCCGTGTACAAAATCTCTAGAATTAAAATTGAAATCGGCTAACGCCCTGGAATGAAACACAATGTTAATAAAAAAAATATGGGAAATATGAAGCGAGATAAATTTTGAGGCAATTGTACAAAAGAGCATTTGCGATTTATCAGGCGATACTTATGTACTCGAGATGTAGGACAATTTGAGTAACATTTACAATTTTTGCTACTCAGCAGTGACGATTTTACAAGGATATTGGTTAGATCTTGCCAAGATATGTGGTCAAGTGTGGGTTGTGAAATATTATTTGGTCAAGTCGGGCGACTTGGAGCCTCATTTAAAACTCAACCGTTCTGTGGAAAGTCTGGCATTGCAGTGTGTAGGATATGACTAAGATATGGGGAAATTATCACAGAATTTTGTGTAAAGTGTGGGAATTTTGGCCATATTTGTATAAACCGGAAAAACGAATATACGGAGGCTTTATCTAATTCTGAACCAAATTAGATTAAACTTGACACACTTAAATATCATATTAAATATATTCTCCGTGGAAACTATGCAGTCAATTGGAGGAAAATCCCATTGAAAATGGGTCTAAAATATGAAATAGTCTACCATATTTTCCCAACTCTGGTGTACATATAACGGGAGCTATATATAATCTGAACCGATTTCGACTAAATTTGACATGCATAGTTAGAATAATAATTCTGCAATCTCTGCAAAATTTCACGTAAATGGGAGTTTAACTTTGGCCCCCGTAGTCATTTGAGTCTAAATCGGGCGAAAGATGTATATGGGAGCTATATCTAAATCTGAACCGATTTCAACGAAATTTGGTACACTTACCGATACTGTTAAACGTACTCCTTGTGCAAAATTTGAACCAAATCACGGCAAAACTCTGGCTTTTGAGACAATATAAGTTCACATCGGACGAAAGATATATATGGGAGCTATATCTAAATTTGAACCGATTTCAACCAAATTTGGTACACTTATCGATACTATTAAACGTACTCCTTGTGCACAATTTGAACTAAATCACGGCAAAACTCTGGCTTTTGAGGCCATATAAGTGCAAATCGGACGAAAGATATATATGGGAGCTATATCAAAATCTGAACCGATGTCAATCAAATTTACCAAGCATTGGTAGAATAGCAATTCTACTCTTTATGCAAAATTTCACGTAAATCGGTAGCAAACTTTGGCCACTGTGGTCATATGAGTCTAAATCGGACGAGAGATATATATGGCAGCTATATCTAAATCTGAACCGATGTGAATCAAATTTACCAAGCATAGGTAGAATGTCAATTCTACTCTTTGTGCAAAATTTCACGAAAATCGGTAGTAACCTTTGGCCTCTGTGGTCATATGAGTCTAAATCGGACGAAAGATATATATGGGAGCTATATCTAAATCTGAACCGATTTAGCTGATATTTTGCAAGTTTTTCGAGACTCATAAAACATTCGGATGTACTGAATTTGAAGAATATCGGTTGATAAATACGCCAATTATGACCAGATCGGGGATAAATATATATGGCAGCTATATCTAAATCTGAATCAATAGCGATTGTCTTTGTCCCAAACAACGACCCTATGCCAAATTTGAGGACGATCGGACTTAAACTGCGACCTGTACTTTGCGCACAAAAATACATGAACAGACAGACAGACAGACGGACGGACAGACAGCCAGACAGACAGACGGACATCGCTAAATCGGCTCAGAATTTAATTCTAAGACGATCGGTATACTAAACGATGGGTCTCAGACTTTAAATATGGGAAACATTTAAATCTGAAGCAATTTTAAGGAAACTTCGCAAAAGATTATTTATGATTTATCGTTCGATATATATGTATTAGAAGTTTAGGAAAATTAGACCAATTTTTACAACTTTTCGAGTAAGCAGTGGCGATTTTACAAGGAAAATTTTGGTATTTTGACCATTTTTGTCGAAATCAGAAAAACATATATATGGGAGCTATATCTAAATCTGAACCGATTTCAACCAAATTTGGCACGCATAGCTACAATGCTAATTCTACTCCCTGTGCAAAATTTCAATTAAATCGGCGTAAAAGTGCAAAATGTCAACCAAATTGGGGTAAAACTCTGGCTTCTGGGACCGTATTAGTCCATATCGGGCGAAAGATATAAAGAATAAAGATTTCAAGCAAATTGGGACAAAACTCTGGCTTCTGGGGCCATATAAGTCCATATCGGGCGAAATATATATATATATATATATATATATATATATATATATATATATATATATATATATATATATATATATATATATATATATATATATATATATATATATATATATATATATATATATATATATATATATCGATTGGACTAAAACTGCGACCTAGACTTTAATTACAAAAATGTGTTCACGGACAGACGGACATGGCTCGACTCAGGAGCCCACCCTGAGCATTTTTGCCAAAGACACCATGTGTATATCTCGTCTCCTTCTGGGTGTTGCAAACATATGCACTAACTTATAATACCCCGTTCCACAGTGTGGCGCAGGGTATAAATATAGGAAACATTTAAATCTGAAGCAATTTGAAGGAAACTTCGCAAAAGTTTAGTTATGATTTATCGCTCGATATATATGTATTAGAAGTTTGATTTTGAAGTTGGACGGACATCGCTACATCGACTCAGAATTCAAATTCTTCCTATTCACAATTCAAAAAATCCTTCTATACCAGTGAATATGTTTGCTACCAGGGATGTGGAGTCGAGTCAATTTTGCTCGACTCCGGCTCCGACTCCGAGTCCAGCATTTATTATTAGCCTCTACTCCGACTCCGGAGTCGACTACAGGTGGTGTATCTAAATCTCATTTTAACAGTATTACAATAGTAATTATAAGGTGCAGTGCTCCAAAAATAGACCGATATATGTCCAAAAGAATTCTAATTTTAAATTTTGATACGACTCGACGACAAACCTCAGCATTTTAGGAATGTAAACTCTACATTTTAATTTCAGCCCTATAAATTAAAATACGACACAAGACTATATAGAGACCAAAACGATCAAAATATGGGTAGATTACAACAATGATCCCAACAAAAAATGGAAGTTGTACCACAAACATTTCTTTTAAAGCCCATCCCCCCATCGATTTTTTTCAACTTCCGATGCAGTCCTATTGGACAAGTCCACAACCGTTTCTTCTAAAGCGCATTGTGGAATCCCCCAATGATTTTTTTCCACTCCCGATGCAGTCCTTTTGGACAAGTCCACAAACATTTCTTCTACAGCGCATCTTTTGATCCCCCAATGATTTTTTTCTACTTCCGATGCAGTCGTTGTGGACAAGTACGCAATCAGGCTATTTTAAGTGCAAATTTTGGACACTTAAATAAATTAATAAAACAAAAGTAAAAAAACAAGTATATACGGCCGTACTTTCGGCCAGGCCGAATCTTATGTACCCTCCACCATGGATTACGTAGAAACTTCTACGAAAGACTGTCACCCACAATCGAATTATTTGGATTGTGGTATCTTAAAACTTCTTAACATCGTTTCCTAAATTGTGAGTTAGTCCATACGTGGTATATATTCGACAAAAAAGGTATGTATAGGTAAGTCCACAAATAATTACGAATCGATATGGACTTTTGCACGGTACGTAGAGAGCCAGAATTGAAATATGGGGGTCGCTTATATGGGGGCTATATACAATTATGAACTTGATATGGACCAATTTTTATGTGATTGGGGATCGATTTATCTGAGGGTTATATATAACTATAGACCGATATGGACCTAGCTAGGCATGGTTGTTAACGGCCATATACTAGCACAATGTACCAAATTTCAACTGACTCGTATGAAATTTACTCCTCCAAGCACAAATCTCGGGATCGGTTTATATGGGGGCTATATATGATTAATGACTGATATGGGCCACTTTTGGCATGGTTGTTAAATATCATATACTACCACCATGTACCAAATTTCAACCAGATCGGATGAATTTTGCTTTTCCAAGGGGCTCCGGAGGTCAAATCTGTGGATTATATGGGGGCTATATATAATTATGGACCGACTTCGACCAATTTTTGCATGGGTGTTAGAGGCCATATGTCTACACCACGTTCCAAATTTCAACTGAATCAGATGAATTTTGGTCTTCCAAGAGGCTCCAGAGGTCAAATTTGGTGATCAGTTTATATGGAGGCTATATATAATTATGGACCGATGTGGACCAATTTTTGCATGGTCATTAGAGACCATATACTAACAACACATACCAAATTTCAGCCAGATCGGATGAAAGTTGCTTCTCTTAGAGGCTCTGCAAGCCAAATCGGGGGATCGGTTTATATGGGGGCTATACATAATTATTGACCGATGTGGGCCAATTTTTGCACAGTTGTTTGAGACCATATACTCACACCATGTACCAAATTTCAGCCGGATCGGATGAAATTAGCTTCTCTTAGAGGCTCCGCAAACCAAATCGGTTTATATGGGTGCTATATATAATTATGAGCCGATGTGGTCCAGTTTTCGCATGGTTGTTAGAGATCATATGCTGACACAATGTACCAAATTTCAGCCGGATCGGGTGAAATTTGCTTCTCTTAGAGGATTTGAACCTGTGCCCTTTGACTTTTTCACTTCCATGGAAGTTCTTTTGAGAAGATTTTGCAAATTACGAGAATATTTAATTTTTTGTTGATTTTTAATGGAAAAATATATTTATACGACAATATATGCCGAAAATAAAAAAATAAAAACGATGCGTAACATAAAAAAATATTTTTTTAGAAAAATATGTGATAAAAAAATTGCCGCTGGTGAGATTCGACCCTGCGTTTCTTATTTTTTCGTTCATAATAATAAAGAACATCTCGAGAAGCAATTAGAATGTTATTCTTGGTGTCGTATTACGATCATATCACAAACATTTGAATTGACCTTTCGTCGCTTTATGTTCAATGGCGTTTTTGGCTGAGTGTGCTAAGGCGTTCAGGTTCAACCACTGGTCGGAGCGAAAAAGTTTTTCAAATTGTAAAAAATTAGATAAAAGGAAAATAATAGTATAATAAAAAATATTAATGAAAAAAAGTGAAATTGGTTGAACTTTTTTTTCGCTTTTTAATTTCTTTATTCCAGGGCACAACTTCCAAAGCAATGCAAAGGATCCAAAAGGGAGTACTCCCGTCCTAGGACAATCACATCTAAAATTCATTGGAGATGATCCAAGTTTGCACTACTTCCGGATCACAGATTAGGGATCTAAACTACTTTTTTGGAAGCTCTTTTTTGCTGGCAATTTATAGAAACACAAAATTTCAAAAAATAACTAGGCTTCCATAAGTTTTAGAAGTAAAATCCTAGTATTGGTCTATATAGGCATTTTGTAAAAAATAAATCTAAATAAATCTAAATAAAAATAAGAAAAAATACACAAAAATCAGATAGAAAGTATAGATGTTAAAAAATGTAATGTGTCGGATATATAAAACAAACATAAACTGCCAAAAATTGGGACAGGCGGAATTTTAAATAACCACTATCAGACAACAGATGACAGGAATAGCTGGATAGTTACGAATATTGTTTCTATAGAAGTAAAATGGTGAATTAGATGCCATTAATTTAATGTAAAGCATTTCGAGTGGCTTTGATGAAACAAACTTTCTCCCAAAAGACCGGCTCAGATGTCACGTTGGCAGAGGTTTAATTTAAAACTACAGCTTCCAAGGACATTGGATGTATATGGAGATTTCTCAAGTAAATATCTAGGGCTATCTCAAAATCTGGACCGACGGGAAATTTTCACATTTATTTATGGATCTCAAATAACTCTAAATTCAACATTTCTGACAAATCTTATGAAAATTGTAGACTGGGAAAAACGTCTTAAAACAAATCGGAAGGTTAGTTTATATGTAGGTGCTATATCACAAAATTGTCCGGTATAATCCATTGTCGAACTCGGCGTGCCTGCTAAATATTCAGAACGTTAGGTTCTACTGCTATATTGCCTTAAAATTGGACTTTTATTACGAGATAGGGTCAAAAATCGTTATTTTAATATGATAAAAATGGACAATACAATTGCTCAATTCAACCCATATTCTAGTAAAACCTACTTTTTATATCACCGTTAAATTTCACTCATAACACACAGAGAAGGAATATGATCACCTCAACCATGTTTCAAATGCAAAATGTTATTTTTGAATGGTGACCATGTAACATGTTTGTCGCAACCATGTTATTTTCTCGGAGATTATGTGTCTGATTTCGGCAAGCATATTATTTTTGGCGAGAAAAGAACATTTTTGCCATAAACATGTTACATGGTCACCATCCAAAAATAACATTTTGCTCTTGAAACATGGTTGAGGTGATCATATTCCTTCTCTGCGTGAAAATACACTTTGAATGACCTGAAATCCAGTACTTCCTTTTACGTTTTTCGATTAAAAACCCTAATGGAATCTAATTTGTCGAAATATTTCTTTAGTTACAAAGATATGAAGTGTTCTTCAAATTTTATTTCGCCGGAGTCGAGCAAAATTTCTACGACTCCGGCTCCGACTCCGACTCCAGCAAAATCTTCAGACTCCGACTCCAAGACTCCGGCTCCGGCTCCGACTCCGACTCCGACTCCACAGCCCTGTTTGCTACACCCAGAATATAATAAAAATAATATTGCTCAGGGCCGGCCGAGCCGATGTAGTCATGTCCGTCCGTCTGTCTGTGAACACATTTTTGTAATCAAAGTCTTGGTCGTAGTTTTTTTCTAATCGGCTTCAAATTTGGCACAGGTATATAAAATCGAATTTGGCAAACAAATATAGGGTTCAAAAAAACAACGAACGGCAACCTATCTAGCAAAATCCAGAAATGACTTCTCTCCTCTTGTCGAGTACTTTCGGCAGGGATAAGTGAATTTTTGTTTTTTTTTTTATCTCCAATCAAAAGTTTCAATTAACGTGTATTTTAAATCAAATCTTTATTTTAAGGAAATTTGTTTTTTTTTTAAGATATAAGACTTTAACGGAGAAACCCAAATTTCAATGATTCATGTCCTAAATTTAATGGACAAAAATTCTAAAGCAAAGACAACCATGAAACCACTGTTCAATGTTAACATTAAAAACTGTTTTATTTACTAATGAGTTAGTACCTCCAAGTCCATTGCTGACACACCATTGAAATCACAGATATACGAGTACTAGTTAGATTGATCAATTTAAACCGGTGGGCGGAAACCGTTCAACCGGTTTTAATCTTTTATTTGGTTTTGATTTCGGGGCTTAGTTGTAAATATAAAATTGTAAATTTCTCAATTGGATTCACTGTATACTACTGTTGGCAAAAGATAAGGTGAATCTTTTCACGCCATTTTTTTCAAGATTATAAGGAATATCTTTATTTTCATTTACATCTTCAATTATTTTAAAAAAGAATCGCAAAATTAAAGTTGGTCGGTCTGAGAGTAAAAAGTTTTGTTTTTCTTTCTAAATCAATTTATCTTGTAATCTTCTGCCAATGATAGAAACTTATGACAACGTTTTTCTCAGTCCTCGAATCATATCAAATCGTCCTATTCCTCAATGCACTCATAAAAAGTTTACTTGAATCTATAGATTTTGACCTTCCCTTAAGGATTTTGGTATTGATTTCGAACCAAAGATATGGCTTCTTTCAAATAAAGACATTTTATCGACCTATCAGTCTTTAAATCTACTATCAATCAAATTCAAATTAGGATACAGATCCCATCTGTGAAATTTTCGTTCTCTTTTCGCGACATATTAAGAAAAATATTCGCGCACAAAAAATGCCAGTTTACAAATCCAAATTATAACGGATACTTCACAGTAAAAAATTGTTTCTTTATGCAAAAAAAGAAAAATAAAAATAAAAAAAATTAAACTAAAGATGCTAAATCCTCAAAATAAGCCTTAGCTTATATTTGAAGCATTTTTATCTTAAATCTAAAGAATCAATATTTCAGTTAACTTAAGGACGATTCTTTAAAATCCAAAATGTATTTCTTTACTTTAAGGAAAATTATCCTTGGTTCAAGGAGCTTATGTACCCTCCACCATGCATTGCGTAGAAACTTCTACTGAAGACTGTCATCCACAATCGAATTACTTGGGTTGCGGTAACACTTGCCGATGGCAAGGTATCTTAAAACTTCCTAACACCGTAATATATACTATATAGTCCATACGTGGTATATAGTAAACTAAAAAGGCCGATTAAATACGTATATAATTAAGTTTAAAGTTTCTATAGAAATAAAATTTTGACAAAATTTCTATAGAAATACAATTTTGACAAAATTCTAACAAGAGGCTCCTGAGGTCAAATCTGGGGATCGATTTATATGGGGGCTATATATAATTATGCACCGATATGGACCAATTTTGGCATGGTTGTTAGAGATAATATAGTAACACCGCGTACCAAATTTCAATCGGATCGGATGAATTTTGCTCATCTAAGAGGCTCCTGAGGTCAAATCTGGGGATCGATTTATATGGGGGCTATATATAATTATGGACCGATATGGACCAATTTTGGCATGGTTGTTAGAGATAATATACTAACACCACGTACCAAATTTCAATCGGATCGGATGAATTTTGCTCCTCTAAGAGGCTCCTGAGGTCAAATCTGGGGATCGGCTTATATGGGGGCTATATATAATTAAGGACCGATATGGACCACTTTTGGCATGGTTGTTAGAGATAATATACTAACACCACGTGCCAAATTTCAATCGAATCGGATGACTTCTGCTCCTCTAAGAAGCTCCGGAGGTCAAATCTGGGGATCGGTTTATATGGGAGCCACCGTGGTGCAATGGTTAGCATACCCGCCTTGCATACATAAGGTCGTGGGTTCGATTCCTGCTTCGACCGAACACCAAAAAATTTTTCAGCGGTGGATTATCCCACTTCAGTAATGCTGGTGACATTTCTGAGGGTTTTCAAAGCTTCTCTAAGTGGTTTCACTGCAATGTGGAACGCCGTTCGGACTCGGCTATAAAAAGGAGGTCCCTTGTCATTGAGCTTAACATGGAATCGGGCAGCACTCAGTGATAAGAGAGAAGTTCACCAATGTGGTATCACAATGGAATGAATAGTCTAAGTGAGCCTGATACATCGGGGTGCCACCTAACCTAACCTAACCTATGGGGGCTATATATAATTATGTGCCGATGTGGACCAATTTTTGCATGGTCATTAGAGAACATATACTAATACCATGTACCAAATTTCAGCCGGTTCGGATGAAATTTGCTTCTCTTAGAGCCTCCGCAAACCAAATCGGGGGATCGGTTTATATGGGAGCTATATATAATTATGGACCGATGTGGACCAATTTTTTCATGGTTGTTAGAGACCATATACTAACACCATGTACCAAATTTCAGCCGGATCGGATTAAATTTGGTTCTCTTAGAGGCTCCGCAAGCCAAATCGGGGGATCGGTTTATATGGGGCTATATCCAATTATGGACCGATATGGACCAATTTCTTCATGGTTGTTAGAGACCATATACTAACACTATGTACCAAATTTCAGCGGGATCGGATGAAATTTGCTTCTCTTAGAGCAATCGCAAGCCAAATTTGGGGGTCCGTTTATATGGGGGCTATACATAAAAGTGGACCGATATGGACCAATTATTGCATGGTTGTTAGAGACCATATACTAACACTATGTACAAAATATCAGCGGGATCGGATGAAATTTGCTTCTCTTAGAGCAATCGCAAGCCAAATTTGGGGGTCCGTTTATATGGGGGCTATACGTAAAAGTGGACCGATATGGACCAATTATTGCATGGTTGTTAGAGACCATATACTAACACTATGAACTAAATTTCAGTCGGATCGGATGAAATTTGCTTCCCTTAGAGCAATCGCAAGCCAAATTTGGGGGTCCGTTTATGTGGGGGCTATACGTAAAAGTGGATCAATATGGCCCATTTAAAATACCCTCCGACCTACATCAATAACAACTACTTGTGCCAAGTTTCAAGTCGATAGCTTCTTTTGTTCGGAAGTTTCAAAAGACGGACGGACGGATATGCTTAGATCGACTCAGAATCTCACCACGATCCAGAATATATATACTTTATGGGGTCATAGAGCAATATTTCGATGTGATACAAACGGAATGACAAAGTTAATATACCCCCATCCTATGGTGGAGGGTACAAAAATTTTGAAGCAAAGATAATTAACTTTATTTTAAATAAAATTTTTTAAAACTTAAAATTTTTAAACAATTTGTCCTTAATATTTGGTAAATTGCGCATCCTAAAATGTAGGTTATTTAAAACGGGTTCTTGCGTTCTACCAGAAGGCGCACGTAACCAATTCAGGCGAATACCTTGGTTACACACCGATATTGGTTGAAGAACCAGTGCATTTAACAGAAGTCTAATTATATTACTGATAAGTTAGTTTACTTATAACATATGTACTATGTTTCCAATAACCACACTCAAAAAAAAAAACATGCCCGTTTCCAAAGATTTTGTCTTTACTTAAAAAATGTTGGTATTGATTCCGAGCCAAAGAAGCGGAGAATACAAGTAAGGATACTTTTAAGCCACAATTCTCTTTTAAATTTGAGTTTTGTGTACTTGTTTGTAGGAAACAAATTTTCATTTTTAGTTTTTTCAACTTTATTTTCCAAATTCAGACTCGACTTCCAGTAGAAATTATGCTATGTTTCAAGTAAAAGGCCTCTTTAAAATAAAGTGTTGAAAACCATGTCCTATATTTGAATGATTTTTTGCTTTGTAGTCAAGATGTAAAAAGACAACAAATTTAAAGACAATTTCATTAAATTTAAAGAATTTTTCTGAATTATTAAGGTCAAGCTGACCTTGGCGCAAAAAATTTTTTCTTTCATGTTATGATACCCATTTTTAAGTCAAATCACTTAATTATAAAGACAATACGACTTCATTGAAAAGTTTATCGACTTTTTCACAAGGAATAAAGCTTTATATTAGAGAAATGCGTCTTCTATGCTAAGCAAAATCTGCATTCGTATTTTAAAGACATGAAATCTTTGACCTCACGACAATATTTTTGTCAGTACAGAAGGAGACGAGATAGTCACATGGTGTCTTTGGCAATATTGCTCAGTATCGGTTGATATAGCCATGTCCGTCTAACCGTCCATCCATCTGTCTGTGAACACATTTTTGTAATAAAAGCCCAGGCCGCCGTTTTAGTTCAATCGACTTCAAATTTGGCACAAGTTTTTGTTTTGGGGCAAAATAGAACCCTATTGATTTTGGAAGAAGCTAAAGTTTTACCGAGAAACTAGAGTTTTACTCTGATTAGCTTGACAAGGAGTACAATTAGTAGTATAGGCAAGTGTGCTTAATTCTATTGAAATCGGTTCAGATTTAGATATAGCTCCCATATATATCTTTCGGCCGATATACACTTATATGGCCCCAGAAGCCAGAGTTTTACCACGATTAGCTTGAAATTTTGCACAAAGAGTACAATTGGTAGTATAGTAAAGTGTGCTAAATTTTATTGAAATTGGTTCAGATTTAGATATAGCTCCCATATATATCTTTCGCCCGATATACACTTATATGGTCCCAGAAGCCAGAGTTTTACCCCGATTAGCTTAAAGTTTTGCACAAGGAGTACAATTGGTAGTATAGTCAAGTGTGCTAAATTTTATTGAAATCGGTTCAGATTTAGATTTAGCCCCCATATATATCTTTCGCCCGATATGGACTAATATGGTCCTAGAAGCCAGAGTTTTGGTCCAATTTGCTTCAAATTTTGCACAAGGAGTACAATTTGTAGTATAGTCATGTGTGCCAAATTTGATTGAAATCGATTCAGATTTAGATATAGCTCCCATATATAACTTTCGCCCGATATGGACTAATATGGTCTTTGAAGCCAGAGTTTTGGTCCAATTTGGTTGAAATTTTGCACTAGGAGTACAATTAGTAGTGTAATAAAGTGTGCTGCATTTTATTAAAATCGGTTCAAATTTAGATATAGCTCCCATATATATCATTCGTCCGATTTACACTCAAATGACAAAAGTGACCAATCTTTTAAACCGATTTACTTGCAATTTTGCACAGGAAGTAGAATTAACATTCCAACTGTCTGTACCAAATTTGGTTGCAAATACCAACGTTTTCCTTGTAAAATCGCCTAAAAATTTTTTTTTATAGATTTATTGGTATAATTAAAAACCCTACACCTCAAATTATTATACCCTCCATCATAGGATGGGGGTATATTAACTTTGTCATTCCGTTTGTAACACATCGAAATATTGCTCTAAGACCCCATAAAGTATATATATTCTGGGTCGTGGTGAAATTCTGAGTCGATCTAAGCATGTCCGTCCGTCCGTCCATCCGTCTGTTGAAATCACGCTAACTTCCGAACGAAACAAGCTATCGACTTGAAACTTGGCACACGTAGTTGTTATCGATGTAGGTCGGATGGTATTGAAAATGGGCCATATCGGTCCACTTTTACGTATAGCCCCCATATAAAGGGACCCTCAGATTTGGCTTGTGGAGCCTCTAACAGAAGCATATTTCATCCGATCCGGCTGAAATTTGGTACATGGTGTTGGTATATGGTCTCTAACAACCATGCAAAAATTGGTCCACATCGGTCCATAATTATATATAGCCCCCATATAAACCGATCCCCAGATTTGGCTTGCGAAGCCTCAAAGAGAAGCAAATTGCATCCGATGCAGCTTAAATTTGGTACATGGTATTGGTATATGGTCTCTAACAACCATGCAAAAATTGGTCCACATCGGTCCATAATTATATATAGCCCCCATATAAACCGATCCCCAGATTTGGCTTGCGAAGTCTCCAAGAGAAGCAAATTTCATCCAATCCGGTTGTAATTTGGAACACATGGTGTTAGTATATGATCTTTAATAACCGTGCCAGAATGGGTCCATAATTATATATAGAGCCCATATAAACCGATCCCCAGAATTGACCTCCGGAGCGTCTTGGAGGAGCAAAATTCATCCGATCCGGTTCAAATTAGGAACGTGGTGTTAGTATATGGTCGCTAACAACCATACCAAAATTGGTCCAATCACACAAAAATTGGTCCATATCGGTTCATAATCATGGTTGCCACTAGAGCCAAAAATAGTCTACCAAAATTTTATTTCTATAGAAAATTTTGTCAAAATTTTATTTCTATAGAAAATTTTGTCAAAATTTTATTTCTAGAGAAAATTTTGTTAAAATTTTATTCGGTTCATAATAAAATTTTCATCATTGTCAAAATGTTATTTCTATAGAAAATTTTGTTCAAATTTTATTCGGTTCATAATCATGGTTACCACTCGAGCCAAAAATAATCTACCAAGATTTTATTTCTATAGACAATTTTGTCAAAAGTTTATTTCTATAGAAAATTTTGTGAAAATTTTATTTCTATAGAAAATTTTGTTAAAATTTTATTTCTGTAGAAAATTTAGTCAAAATTTTATGTCTACTTTGTCAAACTGAATTATATACGTATTGGATCGATCTTTTTTGATTTAATATATACCACGTATGGACTTACATACAATTTAGAAGATGGTGTTAGGAGGTTTTAAGATACCTTGCCATCGGCAAGCGTTACCGCAACATAAGTAATTCGATTGTGGATGGCAGTGTTTAGAAGAAGTTTCTACGCAATCCATGATGGAGGGTACATAAGCTTCGGCCTGGCCGAACTTACGGCCGTATATACTTGTTTTTTAACTAATTTGGCTATATTACCACACTAATTGAACGATCTCCTATTCTATTTCTTCTAATGTAAATCTTAACTTTGTGCTTTTCCACGGAAATATCATAGAATATGAAATTTACACAAAAATCATTCAAGCCACAAACAACTATTTTTAAAATCCATGTGATCCACAAGAGAAAACCAAAAATAAAAGTACAAAAACAATATAAACTTACGAAATCATTTGCAAAATCTAAAAATCTAACTAAAATTGTGTTCCACCCTAGTGCATTAGCCAATTTAAATTTTGAGTCTATAGAATTTGTAGAAGTCTATCAAATTCTGTCTAGATCGAGTGATATTTAAATGTATGTATTTGGGACAAACCTTTATATATAGCCCCCAACACATTTGACGGATGTGATATGGTATCGAAAATTTAGATCTACAAAGTGGTGCAGGGTATAATATAGTCGGCCCCGCCCGACTTTAGACTTTCCTAACTTGTTTATATAGTTGTAGAAAAACAGACTGTCAGAAAACCGGTTCTTTGGATCGCTAGTAACGAATTATGCATGGGATTGCACAATTAAAATTTTTGTTTAATGTGGCAGCTTCTGTTGGATGTTTTATGAATGCAACTGCATCACATAATAATAACCTCGGAAACCTGGTGTCTATCCACAACAAATATACCAATAGCTACGAATTCACACGGGAGCTTTGAAAGAACAAATGAATACTCGTATTCTCCTACGTATGTTCCACACCAAAAGACTCATTAGGAGCAACCTTCTAATGCAGGCAAAATTGAATTTCATGCCCCACACAAAATAATACCACCAACTACTATGGAAACGAACAAAGCATTAATTCAAACGTTACAGTTGTTTCTGGTTTTGTTTTTTTTTTTTTTCTAAACTTTGTTAGAGATTTGGGTTTTGGCTTTCATAAAATTCAAAAGTTTTGGTTTCGTATTCATTACATTATATTTGCATTAAATTAACATATGTAATTGTAGTGCAAAAACAAAAATTACATTCTGCATTGTTAAAGTCGAGAAAATTCTTTAAATGTATCATAAATTAACATAAAGCTAAAAACAAAAAAATGGTTAATTCTATAAAGTGTACAAAAATAATTTACACACCCCTTCTTTAAGTTTATAGTTTTTAAAGGTGAAATAACATAACCTAACGTATAGGGGATAAACCATTCCATTGCTGAGCAGCAAAAATGGAGGGCAAAAAATGTCCTCCCAAAGATGTTCTTTATTTTAACTGCACAGGATGTTATTTTAATTATTGTTTTTTTGTTTTTTATACCCTAAACCACATAGTGGTCAGGGTATAATAACTTTATCTGTCAAAAATGTGCCTACTAGAAATATTGATTTTAGATCCCATAAAATATATACCGATCGACTCAGAATCACCTCCTGAACCGATCTAGCGCTTGGTGTCCGTCCGTCTGTCCATGTATTTGTTCTTCACAGGATTCCGGTCGCAATTTTTTAACGATTTTGATGAAATTTGGTATAGGTAGTTTTTTAAGTACAAGGACGAACGCTATTGAATTTGGAATAAATCGGATCTATCCGATGATCCAATCCCAAATATATGTATCGCCCGATTTCGACAAATGGGGTCACATTGCGCTTTTTTACAAACGCATCATCACCAAATTTGGCAAAAAGTAATCTTCTTTAAGTCTGCAAAATGTTATCGAAACCGGTTCAGATTTAGCTACAGCTCCCATATATATGTACCGCAAAATTTCATCGCAATGGGTTCAGATTTAGATATAGCTCAAATATATACATATCGCCCGATTTTGACAAATTTTACCCTAATAACCTTATAGAGGCCTCATTTATTAACTTATCGTACTCAAATTTTGCACAAGGTAACCGTCTGTGATATCAATCATACCTGCAAAATATTATACTAATTGGTTCAGATTTAGATATAGCTCCCATATATATATGGATCGCTCGGTTTTCCCAAATTTGGCCATAATATTCTTATTTACTAACCATTGTTACTCAAATCTGCCAAAAATGTGCCTATCAGAATTATTGATTTTAGACCCCATAAAATCGATCTAACCCTTGGTGTCCATCCAACCAAAATTTCTTTATCTAAAAACAAGTATATACGGCCGTAAGTTCGGCCAGGCCGAAGCTTATGTACCCTCCACCATGGATTGCGTAGAAACTTCTTCTAACCACTGCCATCCACAAGCGAATTACTTAAGTTGCGGTAACGCTTGCCAATGGCAAGGTACCTTAAAACCTCCTAACACCGTCTTCTAAATTGTATGTAAGTCCATACGTGGTATATATTAAATCAAAAAAGATCGATCAAATACGTATATAATTCAGTTTGACAAAATTTTCTATAGACATAACATTTTCACAAAATTTTTTATATTAATAAAATTTTTACAAAATTTTCTATAGAAATAAAATCTTGACAAAATTTTCTATAGAAATAAAATTTTGACAAAATTTTTTATAGAAATAAAATTTTGACAAAATTTTCTATAGAAATAAAATTTTAACAAAATTTTCTATAGAAATAAAATTTTAACAAAATTTTCTATAGACATAAAATTTTAACAAAATTTTCTATAGAAATAAAATTTTGACAAAATTTTCTATTGAAATAAAATTTTAACAAAATTTTCTATAGAAATAAAATTTTTACAAAATTTTCTACAAAAATAAAATTTTGGCAAAATTTTCTATAGAAATAAAATTTGTGCAAAATTTTCTATAGAAATAGCATTTTGACAAAATTTTCTAATGAAATAAAATTTTATTTTTGGCTCGAGTGGCAACCATGATTATGAACCGATATGGACCAATTTTTGTGTGATTGGAGATCGGCTATATATAACTATAGACCGATATTGACCAATTTTGGTATGGTTGCTAGCGGCCATATACTAACACCACGTTCCAAATTTGAACCGGATCGGATGAATTTTGGTTCTCCAAGAGGCTCCGGAGGTCAAATCTGGAGAACGGTTTATATGGAGGCTATATATAATTATGGACCGATATGGACCAATTCTGGCACGGTTGTTAAAGATCATATACTAACACCATGTTCCAAATTACAACCGGAAGCCAAATCTGAGGATCGAATTACATGGGGGCTATATATAATTATGGTCCGATGTAGATAAATTTTTGCTTGGTTGTTAGAGACTATATATTAACACCATGTACCAAATTTCAGCCGGATTGGATGAAATTTGTTTCCCTTTGAGGCTCCGCAAGCCAAATCTGGGAATGGAATTATATGGGGGCTATATATAATTATGGACCGATGTAGATCAATTTTTGCATGGTTGTTAGATACCATATATTAACACCATGTACCAAATTTCAGCCGAATCGGATGAAATTTGCTTCTCTTTGAGGTTCCGCAAGCCAAATCTGGGGATCAGTTTATATGGGGGCTATATATAATTATTGACCGATGTGGACCAATTTTTGCGTGGTTGTTAAAGACCATATACCAACACCATGTACCAAATTTCAGCAAGATCGGATGAAATTTTCTTCTTTTTGAGGCTCCGCAAACCAAATCTGGGGATCGGTTTATATGGGGGCTATATATAGTTATGTACCGATGTGGACCAATTTTGGCATGGTTGTTAGAGACCATATACCAACAGCATATTCCAAATTTCAGCCGCATCGTGTAAAATATGCTTCTGTTAGAGGCTCCGCAAGCCAAATCTTAGGGTCCCTTTATATGGGGGCTATACGTAAAAGTGGACCGATATGGCCTATTTGCAATACCATCCGACCTACATCAATAAAAACTACTTGTGCCAAGTTTCAAGTCGATAGCTTGTTTCGTTCGGAAGTTAGCGTGATTTCAACAGACGGACGGACGGACGGACATGCTTAGATCAGGGATGGAAAATGCAGTACTAAAGTACTTTTTTCAATACTTTTTCACCCCGGTCAGTACCGTAGTACCCCCGCGAATGATTTAGTACCTTTTGTGTAGACATTTTTGAGTCGATATCAGATTTATGGTACAATAGCTTTGACAAAATATTTTAATATTTTGAGAAAGTCTTTATCAACCTTATTTGCTAATAGTCTTTTACAAATATGGCAAAACAGACATGTTCATGTGGGAAGAAAATCTCGATTTTGTAAAAGATATAGTCAAAAACAGGATTTTATTGAACTTCAAGAATGTTTTAGTCGAAAAAAGAATGCGATTCTATATTATCAATTGTTTTATTTCGGTAAATTTTTTGTCTAAATTTTATTTCTATATAGAATTTTTGCAAAATTTTATTTTTATAGGTAATTTTGTCAAAATTTTATTTCAATTGAAAATTTTGTAAAAATGTTATTTCTATAGGAAATTTTTGCAAAATTTTATTTCCATAGAAAAAATTTTGCAATTTTTTTTTTCTATAGAATTTTTTTGCAAAATTTTATTTCCCTTCGTTTTGTTTTGTTATTGTTGGTTTTGTTCTTTAAGCATTGTTGTTGTTTTTTTATTGCAGCTTAAAACCATACATTGACTAAACTACAAGTGTAGCTTAACCAACAGAGGAAAAGAATGTTTGTCAAATTTATTTGGGCAAAGCCCTATAAACTGCAAGATGGTTGGATGGACGCACGTTTCGGAATTACCACATTCCTCATCAGCATCCCCTACTTGCAGCAAAACTATCAACCAATTATAAGAATAAATTCAGGCAGTTCATTAAACCCAACAATGAACCACACTTGAACCTTCCGAAAAAAAAGTTTTTGTATGATAGCCGGCTATAGAAAATTTTTGCAAAATTTTATTTATATTGATTTATATAGAAAATTTTGTCAAATTTATGACAATAATCTTCCAGTGAAATTTTTGTTGAAATTTAGTAAAAAGTACCTTTCCGCTCAAAAAATACCTTTTTAAAATATTAAAATATAAAAATACCTTTAAAAATTGTATTTTCCATCCCTGGCTTAGATCGACTCAGAATTTCACCATATATATATATATATATATATATTATATATATATATATTCATAATATTCATAATATTCATAATATATATATATATATATATATATATATATATATATATATATATATATATATATATATATATATATATATATATATATATATATATATATATATATATATATATATATATATATATATATATATATATATATATATATAAAATATATATATATATATATATATATATATATATATATATATATTATGAAGTAACCCGCTACGGCGAAGAGTTTTCAAAGTAAACTATTATATTTGATTTATGGTGGTGGGTATTTAAGATTCGGCCCGGCCGAACTTACTACTGTATGTAAAGGGTGCTTACATTTCAAGGGCCGATGCTTAATGTGAACCACACCTAAACGCCAAGTTTTTTTCCGAATTTTATTTGACATTTCTCTATTTCAGACTTACTCAATTTGAACCATGGACGTCGTGAATGGGCAGAATGGTTCCAAGAAATGGCAACAGTGGATGATCAATTTTCGAAGAAAATCATCTTCAGTGATGAGGCAAATTTTCACCTCAGTGGATTCGTCAATAAACAGAATTGCCGCATTTGGGCGAATGAGAATCCAAGAGTGATTGTCGAAAAACCCACCCACAAAGAGTGACTGTTTGGTGCGGTTTATGGGCTGGCGGCATAATCGGGCCGGATTTTTTCCAAAATGAGGCCGGTCAGGCAGTTACTGTGAATGGTGTTCGCTATCGTGAGATGATAACGAACTTTTTATGGCCCGAATTGGAAGATATGGATGTGGACGATATGTGGTTTCAGCAGGACGGTGCCACTTGTCACACAGCGAAACAATGGCTCTTTTGCGCAACAAATTCAATGGACGTGTAATGGCGATGTCAATTGGCCGCCAAGATCATGTGATTTGACACCGTTGGACTTTTTTCTTTGGGGTTATTTGAAAGAAAAGGTGTACGTCGATAAGCCAGAACAATTAAAGAGCTAAAGGATGAGATAATTCGGCTCATTAACGGCATATAACCTCCATTATGCCTCAGCGTCATCGAAAATTTGGACCATCGGATGAAGATGTCCCACCGAGGTCGCGGCGCCCATTTGGCCGATATTTTTTTCTATACATAATTCAGTAATACCAATATATCATAATAAAATAAAATTACAATAATTTCCTAAATAGTTTGTGTTTTATTCAAAATCAACATCGGCCCTTGAAATTTTAACCACCATTTACTTGTTAAGTGTACAATTGCTAGATAATAATAATGGTTTGTACATAGAAAAAAACTATTGTGTTCTTTTAATATTATATAAAAGAATTGTACTTTGTCTTTGAATTGTCTTTTAATAAAATATAATAAGGAGCTCTTTGCTCCTGTTGTAAAAGACTTTAAGATTACGCCAAGAAACAACAAGAAAGGAAAGCCTAAAGTCGAGCGGGGTCGGCTATATTATACCCGATCCCATTTTAAACCTTTCAAATTTGTTGGTGTCATATCGATGTCCTTATTCCACAGTACGCTAAGTCGACTTAGCATGTTTTGATGGAGTTTGTTGTTTTCTATTCGGATTTATATGAATTACGTCCTGTCAAAACTTCGAATTTATTGGACACTTCTATCAAAAGCTATGGTTAATATTGTACTTAGCCTGTGACTAAAGTTTTAAAAAATGTTCAATTAAAAAAGGGCAAAAAAATTTGTTCGGTCTAAGGTAATCGAAGTCATTTTTAGCTATGTTCTATTATCACTAGTTTGAGTTCGTACATATTAAAAAAAATCTGTAATAAATATGATTTTAAGACCGAAAAAAGGGAATTTCTTTCTTATACGGTTTTTGAGAAATTTCAAAAAGAAAAAAAAATTAACTTGTTTCCTGTAAAATTCACTTTTTAGACTTAGCGTACTTTGGAATGAAGACATCGATATGTATATGTTACATACATTTAAATCTGAACTGTTTGGACAACATTTTTTAAATCTTTAGACTTAAAATTTTAATCGGCTAATGCTCTGGGATGGACCACAATGTTAGTAAACTCAAGTATATACAAAGTTCGACCGCGCCGAATAAATCAATACACCATATTTAGCACACCTAATTGTGGTCCTTAAATATTCTAGATTTCCAATTTCAGGCAGATCGGATAAAAACTACGGTTTCTAGAAGCTCAAGATATAAAATCGGGAGATCGGTCTATATGGGGGCTTTGTTATTCAGAACATATGGACCGATACACACCGCTTTCGGCACAGCTTTTTATGATCATCAAATACCTCTAGATTTCCAATTGCAGGCAAATTGGATAAAAACTACGGTTTCTATAAGCCCAAGACCCCAATTCGAGAGGTAGGTTTATATGGGGACTATATCAAAACCTGGACCGATACACATCATTTTCGACTCACCTTTTAATGGTCCTAAAATAGCTCCAGATTGTCAATTACAGGTAAATTGGATTAAAATTACGTGTTTTTTTTTTGGAACCCCAAGAAATAAAATCGGGAGATCTGTCTACACACAAAGAAAATTTCATTAAAAGTCAGCCAACGAAAAATTTTCATTGATATAGCGAAACATTTTCATTAATACAATGAAAATATTCGTTAATAGTACGAAACATTTCGTTGAATGACAGAAAATTCATTATAATAACGAAAATTTTCGTTGTATTAGCGAATTGTTTCATTGGCTGACTTTTAACGACACATTTCGTTAATATAATGAATCTTTTTCTATTAGTGTATATGAGGTCTATACCAAAACAAGGACCGATACTCACCATTTTTGCCACATCTTTTTATGATCCCAAAATACCACTCAATTTCCAATTTCAAGAAAATTGAAAAAAAAAACACGGATTATATGAGGGCTATATCAAAACCTGGACCGATATAGCCACGGTTGCCACTCGGGCCAAAAATAATCTACCAAAATTTGGAGAAGAGTTTACCAAAAAACTTCCAAACCAGAAAATTTTATTTCGCAAAATTGTATTTCTATAGAAAATTTTGTCAGAATTTTATTTCTACAAAAAAATTTGACAAAATTTTATTTTTGCATAAAATTTTGACAAAATTTTATTTCTATAGAAAATTTTGTCAAAATTTAATTTCCATAGAAAAAAATTTTTTTTTTAATTTTTTTTCTATAGAATATTTTGTCTAAATTTTTATTTTTAAAGAAAATTTTGTCAAAATTTTATTTCTATTTATGAATTGCAAAATCTACGATAACATTAAAAATTCTACAAATTTACCAAGCAGTAAAAAAAATTTACCATTTTGGGTAGAATTCTACCAACTGTGACAACCGTGGATATAGACCATCTTCGAAATTGACCTGCTTGCAAACAGAACACGAACCTGTGTCAAATTTCAGGACGATAGCGCCTTTATTGAAGGTTATAGCGTGATTACAACAGACAGACGGACATAGTTATATCATCTTAGAATTTCGCCCTGATCAAGAATATATATACTTTTATAGTCGGAAATCGACATGTCGATGTGTTACAAACGGAATGACAAACTTATTATACCCCCATTATCATTCTATGGTGGTGGGTATAAAAACAAAATGAGTTGAAGATTATTTAGTAATACGAAACCAGTAAGGAAAGTCTAAAGTCGGGCGGGGCCGACTATATTATACCCTGCACCAATTTGTAGATCTAAATTTTCGATACCATATCACATCCGTCAAATGTGTTGGGGGCTATATAAAGGGTGATTCTTTTGAGGTTAGGATTTTCATGCATTAGTATTTGACAGATCACGTGGGATTTCAGACATGGTGTCAAAGAGAAAGATGCTCAGTATGCTTTGACATTTCATCATGAATAGACTTACTAACGAGCAACGCTTGCAAATCATTGAATTTTATTACCAAAATCAGTGTTCGGTTCGAAATGTGTTTATCGACAAATTTTGTTCAGCGATGAGGCTCATTTCTGGTTGAATGGCTACGTAAATAAGCAAAATTGCCGCATTTGGAGTGAAGAGCAACCAGAAGCCGTTCAAGAACTGCCCATGCATCCCGAAAAATGCACTGTTTGGTGTGGTTTGTACGCTGGTGGAATCATTGGACCGTATTTTTTCAAAGATGCTGTTGGACGCAACGTTACGGTGAATGGCGATCGCTATCGTTCGATGCTAACAAACTTTTTGTTGCCAAAAATGGAAGAACTGAACTTGGTTGACATGTGGTTTCAACAAGATGGCGCTACATGCCACACAGCTCGCGATTCTATGGCCATTTTGAGGGAAAACTTCGGAGAACAATTCATCTCAAGAAATGGACCGGTAAGTTGGCCACCAAGATCATGCGATTTGACGCCTTTAGACTATTTTTTGTGGGGCTACGTCAAGTCTAAAGTCTACAGAAATAAGCCAGCAACTATTCCAGCTTTGGAAGACAACATTTCCGAAGAAATTCGGGCTATTCCGGCAGAAATGCTCGAAAAAGTTGCCCAAAATTGGACTTTCCGAATGGACCACCTAAGACGCAGCCGCGGTCAACATTTAAATGAAATTATCTTCAAAAAGTAAATGTCATGGACCAATCTAACGTTTCAAATAAAGAACCGATGAGATTTTGCAAATTTTATGCGTTTTTTTAAAAAAAAAGTTATCAAGCTCTTAACAAATCACCCTTTATAAATGTTTGTCCCAAATACATACATTTAAATAGCACTCGATCTGGACAGAATTTGATAGACTTCTACAAAATCTATAGACTCAAAATTTATATCGGCTAGTGCACTAGGGTGGAACACAATGTTAGTAAAAAACATGGGAAACATTTAAATCTGAAGCAATTTTAAGGAAACTCCGAAAAAGTTTATTTATGATTTATCGCTCGATATATATGTATTAGAAGTTTAAATCTGAACCGATTTCAACCAAATTTGGCACGCATAGTTTCAATGCTAATTCTACTCCCTGTGCAAAATTTCAACTAAATCGGAGCAAAAAATTAGCCTCTGTGGTCATTTGAGTGTAAATCGGGCGAAAACTATATATGGGAGCTATATCTAAATCTGAACCGATTTCAACCAAATTTGACACGCATAGCTACAATGCTAATTCTACTCCTTGTGCAAAATTTCAACTAAATCGGAGTTAAAAATTGGCCTCTGTGGTCATATGAGTGTAAATCTGAACCGATGTCACCCAAATTTGGCACGCATAGCTGCAATGTTAATTCTACTCCCTGTGCAAAATTTCAACTAAATCGGAGCAAAAAATAGACCTCTGTGGTCATATGAGTGTAAATCGGGCGAAAGCTATATATGGGAGATATATCTAAATCTGAACCGATGTCACCCAAATTTGGCACGCATAGCTGCAATGTTAATTCTACTCCCTGTGCAAAATTTCAACTAAATCGGAGCAAAAAATTGGCCTCTTTGGGAAATGAGTGTAAATCGGGCGAAAGCTATATATGGGAGATATATCCAAATCTGAACCGATTTCAACCAAATATGGCACGCATAGTTACAATGCCAATTCTACTCCCTATGCAAAATTTGAAATAACTCGGAGCAAAAAATTGGCCTCTGTGGGCAAATGAGTGCAAATCGGGCGAAAGCTATATATGGGAGCTATATCTAAATCTGAACCGATTTTGCTGATATTTTGCAAGTTTTTCGAGACTGATAAAATATTCGGATGTACGGAATTTGAGGAAGATCGGTTGATATACACGCCAATTATGACCAGATCGGTGAAAACTATATATGGAAGCTATATCTAAATCTGAACCGATTTTTTCCAAAATCAATAGGGATCGTCTTTGGGCCGAAACAGGACCCTATACCAAATTTTAGGACGATCGGACTAAAACTGCGAGCTGTACTTTGCACACAAAAATACATCAACAGACAGACAGACGGACATCGCTAAATCGACTCAGAATTTAATTCTAAGACGATCGGTATACTAAACGATGGGTCTCAGACTTTTCCTTCTTGGCGTTACATACAAATGCACAAACTTATTATACCCTGTACCACAGTAGTGGTGAAGGGTATAAAAACACTTTCGACTACCCAATAATATTCAATAATGTTTTGAAGGGGTACTCGTATTTATCTATATTCTATTTCTTAATTACACTCAAATTAATTACCTGGTTTGTAATATTTGGAATTTATTTATCCATTTTCCCCTACAATGGGTTCACCTTTTTTGTTTTAAGTGAATTTAAATCAGCACACACTGGTTTGCTGTTTGTCATATAGTATTTACACTACAAGTGGGCGATTGAATATTCTTATCGGAATAGTTTGCATTCAAAGCCATTAGTAGCAGTCCATAATAAAGGGTGATTTGTTAAGAGCTTGATAACTTTTTTTTAAAAAAAAACGCATAAAATTTGCAAAATCTCATCGGTTCTTTATTTGAAACGTTAGATTGGTCCATGACATTTACTTTTTGAAGATAATTTCATTTAAATGTTGACCGCGGCTGCGTCTTAGGTGGTCCATTCGGAAAGTCCAATTTTGGGCAACTTTTTCGAGCATTTCGGCCGGAATAGCCCGAATTTCTTCGGAAATGTTGTCTTCCAAAGCTGGAATAGTTGCTGGCTTATTTCTGTAGACTTTAGACTTGACGTAGCCCCACAAAAAATAGTCTAAAGGCGTCAAATCGCATGATCTTGGTGGCCAACTTACCGGTCCATTTCTTGAGATGAATTGTTCTCCGAAGTTTTCCCTCAAAATGGCCATAGAATCGCGAGCTGTGTGGCATGTAGCGCCATCTTGTTGAAACCACATGTCAACCAAGTTCAGTTCTTCCATTTTTGGCAACAAAAAGTTTGTTAGCATCGAACGATAGCGATCGCCATTCACCGTAACGTTGCGTCCAACAGCATCTTTGAAAAAATACGGTCCAATGATTCCACCAGCGTACAAACCACACCAAACAGTGCATTTTTCGGGATGCATGGGCAGTTCTTGAACGGCTTCTGGTTGCTCTTCACTCCAAATGCGGCAATTTTGCTTATTTACGTAGCCATTCAACCAGAAATGAGCCTCATCGCTGAACCAAATTTGTCGATAAAAAAGCGGATTTTCTGCCACTGATTTTGGTAATAAAATTCAATGATTTGCAAGCGTTGCTCGTTAGTAAGTCTATTCATGATGAAATGTCAAAGCATACTGAGCATCTTTCTCTTTGACACCATGTCTGAAATCCCACGTGATCTGTCAAATACTAATGCATGAAAATCCTAACCTCAAAAGAATCACCCTTTATTT
Organism: Haematobia irritans; assembly: GCF_050003625.1. Taxonomy (NCBI): domain Eukaryota; kingdom Metazoa; phylum Arthropoda; class Insecta; order Diptera; family Muscidae; genus Haematobia; species Haematobia irritans. The sequence goes on from NC_134400.1 coordinate 144,854,710, forward strand.
CCGATATCACTACCATACGATTTTTATTTTATGGAATTCATTTGCACACTTGTCGGTTGAATTACTTGCGATTCGTGGCAGAGAATGATAAAATAGAATAGGAAAACCCCGTCAAACAAACACCATTATTGTGACAGCGGAAAAGCTGATGATGATGGTAAACCAAATACGTATAATGGAGTGTTATGTAAGAAAATATTTATGTGTTAGATTAGGAACGGTGGCTTTACCTAATTGGTCCAGGAACAGATCTGGTAGCTTCTACAAAGCTATCATGCATAAATTTAGCATGGACCTGTTTTTTCTTTTCTAGAAGCAGGTGAAGATAAAGATGAACTATATGGGATCAGGTATTGAAACAGACCCCATATTTGATTTTTTGAGCACCTAGGTTAGGTTAGGTATAGTGGCAGCCCGAGAGGGATGGGAGAAATTGGATGCGTGCTCGGCCCATATTGGTGGCTACAGACATGAGGGATTACGCTTATAGAGCCTATGTTGAGGACTGGAATGACGACAACTGGAAGACATTTTGTATGCATAGAAACCGTTTAAAATCGGTGATTAGGAAACGTAAAAGAATGCGTTTGAAGCAATTTTTTTTCGACATCATCGACAAAGGATATGTGGAGAGAGTTGAAAAATCTTGGATATCTTGATGACGGCTCTGTGGATTTTGACATTGATGTTAATGCCTGCAACAATTTTTTCACGGTTCCACCTTTGGCTAATCCTCCGTCTATTGTGGTCGATGGGGGTAATTCAGAAGAAGGGTTTTCTATGGGAAATGTTGATGTGCAAGAGGTATGGTCTACTATTAATAGGATTAACAGGTTGGCTAATAAGTCCCCGGTCTGACACATAGATGGTGTCGCTAGTATTAAATGCATATTATTTTTATAAAGTACCAACCTTCAAATGATTCGTGTCAAAACTTGACGTCTGTAAGTCAATAAGTTTATGAGATAGAGCGTCTTTTGTGAAGCAACTTTTGTTATGGTGAAAAAAATGGAAAAAAATGTTTTGATAAAATACTGTTTTCTGAAGGGAAAAAATACGGTGGAAGCAAAAACTTGGCTTGATAATGAGTTTCCGGTCTCTGCCCCAGGGAAGTCAACAATAATTTATTGGTATGCAAAATTCAAGCGTGGTGAAATGTGCACGGAGGACGGTGAACGCACACGCACAGAAAAAACATGTTTGGACATGGTTGCCGCATCCATTTAATGCTTATTTAGAGTATGTAATTGTCGCGAAAACCATGTATTTTGTCTTTGTAAAAATAATTTTCGAGCGGAGAAAAATATATGTTGGCAATAAGCATTTAAATGGTTCTCAAATGCCGCAATCATGTTTTATTATTTAAATTATAGAATTTGAGACCATTATATGGTCAGGAAATTCATGTACCTGACCATTCAGTTTTTTTACTTTTTTGCAGAGAAAAAAGTATTTTTATAGTTTACGTATAGACATGTCTACAACCATTGCATGGCCATAAAGACCATGAACATTGTTTTCGTGACCATTTAATTTTTTATTTTTTTTTTGCAGCGACAAGAATTTTATAAAAACATTGAGCAGGTACACACGATTTTCATGTTGCGCGTCAGTCGTGTGTTGATTGTTTCTTGGAATGGACGGAAAATACGGAATTATTGTGTGTTGTGTTAATTTATTTATTCAGAAATGGCACGTGGTTTTATGTGAATACCAAAAAGGAAAGTGTAATTGAAAAAATGTACCTGGTTTTTGTTCTGCATTTTGATATATGGTATAATTTATTATACCCTCCATCATAGGATGGGGGTATATTAACTTTGTCATTCCGTTTGTAACACATCGAAATATTGCTCTAAGACCCCATAAAGTATATATATCCTGGGTCGTGGTGAAATTCTGAGTCGATCTAAGCATGTCCGTCCGTCCGTCTGTTGAAATCACGCTAACTTCCGAACGAAACAAGCTATCGACTTGAAACTTGGCACAAGTAGTTGTTATCGATGTAGGTCGGATGGTATTGAAAATGGGCTATATCGGTCCACTTTTACGTATAGCCCCCATGTAAAGGGGCCCTCAGATTTGGCTTGTGGAGCCTCTAACAGAAGCATATTTCATCCGATCCGGCTGAAATTTGGTATAATGTGTTGGTATATGGTCTCTAACAACCATGCAAAAATTGGTCCGCATCGGTCCATAATTATATATAGCCCCCATATAAACCGATCCCCAGATTTGGCTTGCGGAGCCTAAAAGAGAAGCAAATTTCATCCGATCAGGCTGAAATTTGGTACATGGTGTTGGTATATGGTCTCTAACCATCATGCAAAAATTGATCCACATCGGTCCATAATTATATATAGCCCCCATATAAACCGATCCCCAGATTTGGCTTGCGGAGCCTCAAAGAGAAGCAAATTTCATCCGGTCCGGCTGAAATTTTTGTACATGATGTTGGTATATGGACTCTATCAACCATGCAAAAATTGATCCACATCGGTCCATAATTATATATAGCGCCCATATAAACCGATCCCCAGATTTGGGTTGCGGAGCCTCAAAGAGAAGCAAATTTCATCCGATCCGCCTTAAAATTTGGTACATGATATTGGTTTATGGTCTCTAACATCCATGCAAAAATTGGTCCACATCGGTTCATAATTATGTATAGCCCCCATATAAACCGATCCCCAGATTTGGCTTGCGAAGTCTCCAAGAGAAGCAAATCTCTATAGAAAGTTTTGTCAAAATTTTATTTCTAGAGAAAATTTTGTTAAAATTTTATTCGGTTCATAATGAAATTTTCATCATTGTCAAAATTTTATTTCTATAGAAAATTTTGTCAAAATTTTATTTTTATAGAAAATGTTGTTCAAATTTTATTCGGTTTATAATCATGGTTGCCACTCGAGCCAAAAATAATCTACCAAGATTTTATTTCTATAGAAAATTTTGTCAAAAGTTTATTTCTATAGAAAATTTTGTAAAATTTTATTTCTGTAGAAATTTTTGTCAAAATTTTCTTTCTATAGAAAATTTTGTCAACATTTTTATTTCTATAGAAAATTTTGTGAAAATTTTATTTCTATAGAAAATTTTGTTAAAATTTTTTTCTGTAGAAAATTTTGTCAAAATTTTATGTCTACTTTGACAAACTGAATTATATACGTATTGGATCGATCTTTTTATACCCTCCACCATAGGATGGTGGTATATTAACTTTGTCATTTCGTTTGTAACACATCGAAATATTGCTCTAAGACCCCATAAAGTATATATATTCTGAGTCGTGGTGAAATTCTGAGTCGATCTGAGCGTGTCCGTCCGTCCGTCTGTTGGCACAAGTAGTTGTTATTGATGTAGGTCGGATGGTATTGCAAATGGGCCATATCGGTCCACTTTTACGTATAGCCCCCATATAAACGGACCCCGAAATTTGGCTTTCAGACCCTCTAAGAGAAGCAAATTTCATCCGATCCGGCTGAAATTTGGTACATGGTGTTAGTATATGGTCTCTAACAACCATGCAAAAATTGGTCCACATCGGTCCATAATTATATATAGCCCCCATATAAACCGATCCCCCGATTTGGCTTTCGGAGCCTCTAAGAGAAACAAATTTCATCCGATCCGGCCGAAATTTGGAACATGTTGTTCGTATATGGTCTCTAACAACCATGCAAAAATTGGTCCACATCGGTCCATAATTATATATAGCCCCCATATAAACCGATCCCCCGATTTGGCTTTCGGAGCCTCTAAGAGAAACAAATTTCATTCGATTCGGTTGAAATTTGGTATGTGGTGTTAATATATGGCCTCAAACACCCATGCAAAAATTGGTCGAAATCGGTCCATAATTATGTATAGCCCCCATATAAACCGATCCACAGATTTGATCTCCGGAGCACCGTGGAAGGGCAAAATTCATCCGATTCGGTTGAAATTTGGTACGTGAATTTAATACATGATATTTAACAACCATGACAAAAATGGCCCATATCAGTCCATAGTCATATATAGCCCCCATATAAACCGATCCCGAGATTTGGTTTTGGAGCCACTTGGAGGAGCAAATTTGATCCGAGTCAGTTGAAATTTGGTACATTGTGCTAGTATATGACCGTTAAGAACCATGCCTAACTAGGTCCATATCGGTCTATAGCCCTCAGATAAATAGATCCCCAATCACACAAAAATTGGTCTATACCAAGTTCATAATTGTAGATAACACACATATAAGCGACCCCATATTTCAATTTTGGGTCTCTACGTACTGTGCAAATATCCATATTGATTCGTAATTATTTGTAGACTATATATAATAACTTTTTTGTCTAATATATACCACGTATGAACTAACTCACAATTTAGAAAACGATGTTAAGAAGTTTTAAGATACCACAACCCAATTAATTCGATTGTGGATGACAATCTTTCGTAGAAGTTTTTACGCAATCCATGGTGGAGGGTACATAAGATTTGGCCTGGCCCAACTTTCGGCCGTATATACTTGTTTGATTTAATATATACCACGTATGGACTTACATACAATTTAGAAGATGGTGTTAGGAGGTTTTAAGATACCTTGCCATCGGCAAGCGTTACCGCAACTTAAGTAATTCGATTCTGGATGGAGAAGTTTTTACGCAATCCATGATGGAGGGTACATAAGCTTCGGCCTGGCCGAACTTACGGCCGTATATACTTGTTTTTATTTGCAGTTACATGATGTCTGCGTTTGTACATTTGATGGGCACGAAGTAAATATGGAATGATTACTTATTGTTGAAATTGAACCAAACTAGAGTGTGGAAAAATGTGTGATGTTTGCTTGCACGACATTATAAATACAAATAAACAATGAATTAGTTTATAAATAAATAAAAACAAATAAATAAAGTTGATTTTGTGTTTTCTTTTCTCAAGTGGCGTCCTTTTTTCGACGACGAAAAAAGTTTTTTTCATAAAAATCAACACATTTTAGGTTGTGACCATGTTCTTTTAACTAGAAGAAAAACATTTTTGACGAATAACATAATATTTTAGATCGTGACCACTGTCTTTTAATGGAAACAAAATTCTTTTTATCAATATAATAACATTTTAGATTATTACAATTGTATTTTTCTTAGAACCATGTTCACTGAGCCAACATGGTTGCAGGTTAAAATGTTACATGATCGCCGCAAAAATAGCTGCTATCATATTATTTTGCTTTTCGAATATGATTGTGACAATCATGTTTCTTCGCTGCGTGCAGTGGACGCCCGAAAGAGGTGGTTACCGACCAAAACTTCAAAAAATCCACAAAATGATTTTGAATGACCCTAAAATGAAGTTGATCGAGATAGCAGAGACCTTAAAAATATCAAAGGAACGTGATGGTCATATCATTCATCAATATTTGGATATGCGGAAGCTCTGTGCAAAATGGGTGCCGCGCGAGCTCACATTTGACCAAAAACAACAACGTGTTAATGATTCTGAGCGGTGTTTGTAGCTGTTAACTCGTAATACACCCGAGTTTTTCCATCGATATGTGACAATGGATAAAACATGGCACTATCACTACACTTCTGAGTCCAATCGACAGCCGGCTGAGTGGACAGCGACCGGTGAACCGTTTCCGAAGCATGGAAAGACTCAAAAGTCCGCTGGCAAAGTAATGGCCTCTGTTTTTTGGGTTGCGCATGGAATAATTTTTATCGATTATCTTGAGAAGGGAAAAACCATCAACAGTGACTATTATATAGCGTTATTGGAGCGTTTGAAGGTCGAAATCGCGGCAAAGCGGGCCCATATGAACAAGAAAAAAGTGTTGTTCCACCAAGACAACGCACCGTGCCACAAGTCATTGAGAACGATGGCAAAAATTCATGAATTGGACTTTGAATTGCTTACCCACTCACCGTATTCTCCAGATCTGGCCCCCAGCGACTTTTTCTTGTTCTCAGACCTCAAAAGGATGCTCGCAGGGAAAAATTTTGGCTGCACTGAAAAAACAGTGAACCCTTTTCCATTGCAAAATGAACTAAACTGTAGTAATATTGACCATGATTTAGCCCTTAAGATTTTTTGAACTTGTCTAGTTTATAATTCTCTTAAATTTTAGTTAATCCATAACATTGTATTTTAGTTCATTTTTACAACACCATAAGATTTATATACCCCTACCAAGTTAAAAAGTCAGTATTATTTTGGTTTACTTGCTTATTTTTTGGCAAACCCGATAATAAAAATTGGTTAACAGTCTCTTTAAAATGTCGACGACTAAACTATTTTTAAATCAATCATTCCACAGTACAGAGAAATTAAATAATTAAAGGAACAACAAACCGTTTTACTATTATGAAAATTTCCATACATTAAAATTAAACTTTCTTTAAGCAAAAGTACTTTATTATAAAAACTTATGATGAAAGTTCTTAATACAATGTTTATGTGAGTAAAAATTATGACCACGTGAAACTAGAAAGTAGTTTATTTTAACTCGCTTTTTGGACATTTTGACTTTTCCTTAGTTTTTTATTCATCGTAAGTATATTTTTCACATATCTTGCTGGAAAAATGAAAGGAATAATGAAAATTGTTAAAAATTAACATGTAATAAAATATAATTTTTTAGCTCTTTAAATTAGCTTGTAACTTACCATATTTGGGGGCATTTTATTAAATGGTGTAAGGAATTCAACTTTTCTAAGATAAACGTAGCTCATACAGTTCATACCTGAAACAATTAGAGAAATAATGAATAAAGTAATATATTAACTCATAAAATTGTATTGTTATCCATGTGAAGGACATAATACAATAAATATTATTGTTAAAAGAAAGCCAAAGTTTTAGTATAAAACTTACCAATTCTCTATTAAATTGTACGCTGAGGTTAAAAAGTTATCGAAATTCATTTGGGGTTACTCTGAAATTAAATATTTATTTTTTACATTAAATAAAAAAACATTAAATTGGTTTCCAAAAGATCTAATTAAAGAAATAATATGCATAAAAAAGTAAATATTCTGGTTAAAAGAATGTTAAAGAAAGCTTACCAATTCATAAAAATGTTTCCAAATTGTTATTCTGAAATTAAATATTTGTTTTTTTTAACATTAAAAATATTGAATTGGTTTCCAAAAATATTTGATTAAAGTAATAGTAAAATAAGGTATTAAAAACCTGTAATTTTGATAATAAAAAGGTCATAAAAACAAATATTCTAGTGAAAAGAAAGCCAATTTTTAAAAGAAAACTTACCACTTCTCTATTAAACCATACGCTGAGGAGAAATATAAAAATTTGCCCGAATCCATCTGGGGTTGCTCTTAAATTAAATATTTTTTACAACAAAGAAAAATTGAAACTGGTAAAAAAATAATAATAATAATTAGCAAATAATAATATACATAAAGAATATTATTTTTTAAAAGAAAACAACATTGAAAAAAGAACACTTACCTATTTATGATTAAACTATACGGTGAGGTGTAACAAACAATTTTCCACATTCATCTGGAGTTACTCTGAAATTGAATATTTATTTTTTACATTGAATAATAAAAATTAAATTAGATTAAACAATTTCAATATACTTTCCAGTTCAGCATTTTTTCCTAAATATTGAACATTCTTAATAACTTTTTTCTAAGCTACCGATCATCACTTCGCCATTGTACACCTCATCGCTAAAATATTAATAACTTTCATTTAAAAGTTTTAATAAACAAACACCAATATATGTCTCAAAAAACCAAAATATTCCATACCTTTATATTCCCTTGTTACATACTTGCTAAAAAGGTGCAACAGCCCACGCCAACGCCAACTATACAACTGAAGCATGCCAAACAAAACCAAGCAAAACCAAAACATTTCTACAACAACAAAAACACATGTGCCTTCATTGAAAACAACACCTCATCCAGACAAATAAACCATTCGCGCATAAACACACACACACACAAACCACTGAAAGAACAAAAATAAAAACAACCCCACACTCAGATGTACACAACATCCCCATCACTCGCTATCATTTCTCATTATTGCATTGCACGCTCTCACTCTCAAAAAAATTTCAAGTAACATCAACTTTACATTAAACATATTCCACTTTGACGAGAAAGATCTCTGTACTATGCATTAGTTCATCGCATCTGACCACAATTTACTCTAAAAACAATACTCTTAAATGCATATCAGTATAAGAACGATGAAACGTTTAACTTAAAATTAGCAAAAACTTCATGAAATGATATCTACCCTTTTTTGACGAAAATGTCTATAAATTTAATTACATGTGAACTAAAAATATTTCATTGAGAAATGTTTTACCAACTATTATTATCTATAGGAATTGCCAGTAAGAAATTGCTATCCGCTTTCAAGTTCAATTTTCGTAAAAAAATATTTTCTCATACAAAAACTCTTTATAGTAAATTACACTTATTACTTAGAAAGTATTTTACATTTCATAAGTAGTTTTATAGTATGACGAAAGAATTATTAACTACCAGTTAAGAAAATTTTTAAGGAAATTTCCATCGTATTTTGTAGGCTATGAACTAAACGATTGCTACTTAGAATTTGTAAAATTTCCTTTCGAGTAGTTAATTTTCGTTAAAGATTCGAAAAATGAACTAAAATTCTGGAAAATTCTTGTAATAAATTATTGTAAAAATTTTCTTAAATTTACGAGACACTTTTTTTTCTGTGTGCAATGAAGAGGTGATCGCCGAAACTGAGGCCTATTTTTAGGCAAAACCGAAGGGTACTACCAAAATGGTATCAAAAAATTGGAAGGTCGTTATAATCGTTGTATCGCTCTTGAAGGGAACTATATTGAATAATAAAAACGAATTTTGACAAAAAAAAAATGTTTTTTTTGCATTGTTAGACCGGGGACTTATCAGCCAACCTGTTATATATACATATATTTCGCCCGATTTAGATTCATATAACAACCGGAGACTAAATTTTCATTTCGATTTACTTGAGAGAAAATTTTACATTTTATACCCATTTCAACGGAATTTTACTGCAATTGATTTTATTTTACACAGAAGAAAGATTTAACATTCTATCTATTCTTCCGATTTAGGCAAAAATGGTACAGAGTTAGCGAAGATGTCCCCATACTTTCCACAGAAGATTTAGATAAGGTTCCGGCTGTGTAAATGTCGCTTGATGTGGCCAAATTTTGTCACAATCCTGACAATTGACCACATATTGTGGTGAAATTTAGCCCAATATCCTTGTGAACTCACCACTGCTAAGGAACAAAAATAAAAATTCCTCAAATTGTCCTATACCTCCAATACATGTGTATCGTCGGATAAATCATAAATGCACTTTTGTGCAATAAAATGGCTTTAGCTTTATATTTTCCATATTATTATACCCACCACCATAGAATGGTGACGGGGGTATAATAAGATTGTCATTCCGTTTGTAACACATCGAAATATCGATTTCCGACTATATAAAGTATATATATTCATGATCAGGGAGAAATTCTAAGACCATATAACCATGCCCGTCTGTCTGTCTGTTGTAATCACGCTACAGTCTTCAATAATGGAGCAATCGTGCTGAAATTTTGCACAAACTCGTCTTTTGTCTGCAGGCTGGTCAAGTTCGAAGATGGGCTATATCGGTCCAGGTTTGGATACAGTCCCCATATAAACTGACCTCCCGATTTGGGGTCTTGGGCTTATAGAAAACGTAGTTTATATCCAATTTGCCTGAAATTTGAAATCTAGAGGTATTGTATGACCATAAAGAGGTGTGCCAAAAATGGTGAGTATCGGTCCACGTTTTGGTATAGCCCCCATATAGACCGATCTCCCGATTTTACTTCTTGGGCTTATAGAAACCGTAGTCTTCATCCAATTTTCCTGAAATTGGAAATCAAGAGGTATTTTCGGACCATAAAGAGGTGTGCCGAAAATTGTGAGTAACGGCCCATGTTTTGGTATAGCCCCCATATAGACCGATCTCCCGATTTTATTTCGTGGGCTTTTAGAATCCGCAGTTTTTATTGAATTGTCCTGAAATTGGAAATTGATATGTACCTTAGAACCATAAAAATGTGTGCCTAAAATGGTGAGTATCGGTCCATGTTTTGGTATGGTCCCCATATAAATCGACCTCCCGATTTGGGGTCTTGGGCTTATAGAAACCGTAGTTTTTATCCAATTTGCCTGAAATTGGAAATCTAGATTATTTTATGACCATAAAGAGGTGTGCCGCAAATGGTGAGTATCGGTCCATATTTTGCTATAGCCCCCATATAGACCGATTTCCCGATTTTACTTCTTGGGCTTCTAGAATCCGAAGTTTTTATCCTATTTGCCTGAAATTGGAAATCTAGAGGTATTTTCGGGCCATAAAGAGTTGTGCCGAAAACGGAGAGTATCGGTTCAGATTTTAGTATAGCCCCCATAAGAATGATCTCCCGATTTAACTCCTTGGGTTTCTAGAAACCGTATCGGATTAGTTTTTTTTATCGGTTTGGTAATGCCTCCATTTAGACCGATTTCACTTCTTGAGGGTATAGAAGGCGAACTGATCATGAAAATTGCTTGAAACTCAATATAAAATTTCCAGATTTTACTTCACGGGTGAAAATCTACAGATTTAAGATTTCAAATCAAGACGTTATTTTATAATTTTCTTGCACACTTACAAGAGATGTTAATGATTCCTCTAAAACAAAAATGGTTCTTATAAATCCAGAATCTGATATAGTCTTCATAGGCAAAATCTTGAAAATTATCTTGGGGAAGTGTACTAGTTGATCTGCTCTGCTTGGGAGAATATCTGTCATCAAACCCCCGTGAAATTTCAAAGGAATCCCTAATATTTGATTCATGGTGGTGGGTATTTAATATTCGGCCCGGCCGAACTTACTGCTGTATATACTTGGTTTTTAATTAATTGTGTTTCGTTTCAGGGCGTTAGCCGATTTAAATTTAAAATCAAGAGATTTCGTAGAAGTTTAAAAATGCTTCTCCCAATCGGTTCTGATTTAAATATTTGTATATGGGAGTCTAAACCTTGATATAGCTCCCAACAAATTGGAAGGAGTTGAGATGGTATCAAAAATGTTGGTCTACATAGTGGTGAAGGGTATAATATTGTCGGCCCCGCCCGACTTTAGACTTTACTAACTTCCCAGCAAAAAAATCGTCGCCAAAAAAGTAGTGAAAATGTTCTTTTTGGATCCGGAAGTGGTGCAAAATTGACGCAGAAGCAATGAATTTAACATGGGCTTGTCATAGGATGGATGTCCACCATTTCAACTGCCGTTGCACTGAATTTGCATCACTTCTTAAGGTGTGATGGGAATCCAGTGTTTTGGATGTGAATTAGGAAATTTTGTGATATTTTGACGAATAAATAATTTTAAAATTTGTTTAAGATTTTTAATGCATTATAACGCTTGTCTGCAACGTTTTCAAAAATTCGCAATTTTTGTTGCTGGGTTGTTATAGTAGAGTAAGAACGGCGTTCCACTTTGCCGTGAAGCCACTTAGCGAAGGCTTGAAACACTAAGTAATGTCATCAGCATTATTGTGAGGGGATAATCCACCACTGCAAAACTTTTTGGGTTACGGTCGAAGCAGCACTGAAAAAAATGTTTACGTGATATTAAATATATAAATATTTTATTATATTAAATATAGGAGACAACTTGTGGAAATTTGCGAATTTTCCATAAAGTTAAGAAATGCATTTTTTATTTAAAGAGATAAAGATGCGTCTACTTTAAATCTACACTGAAAAAAAGCATGCCCGGTTCTAAAGATTTTGTCTTTACTTTAAAAATTTTGGTATTGATTCCGAGCCAAAGAAGCGGAGAATACAAGTAAGGATACTTTTAAGACACAATACTCTTTCAAATTTGGGTTTCGTGTACTTGCTTCTAGGACCTCACGACAATATATTTTTCAGTGTAGGATCAATGAAATTAAAATTAGGATATAGATCTAATTTATCGAGTTTTCATTCTCTCTTCGTGGTATATTAATAAACTATTTGTGTTCAAACAACTGCCAGCTTGAAAATCCAAATTATAACAGATACTTCAAAGTAACAAATGTTTTCTTAATTTCAAAGAAACATTAAACTTCAAATGAATTAAAATTTCATAATTTTAACGAAATTTGTATTTAATATTTTAAAATTTAGATTGCGTAATCGTTAATATCACGTAAATATTTATACCCTGCTCCACACTGTGGAACAGGGTATTATAAGTGCATATGTTTGCAACACCCAGAAGGAGACGAGATAGACACATGGTGTCTTTGGCAAAAATGCTCAGGGTGGGCTCCTGTCCGTCTGTCCGAGAACACATTTTTGTAATCAAAGTCTAGGTCGCAGTTTTAGTCCAATCGACTTCAAATTTGGCACAAGTATGTATTTTGGCTCAGAATAGATCCCTATTGATTTTGGAAAAAATCGGTTCAGATTTAGATATAGCTCCCATATATATATATTTCGCTCGATATGGACTTATATGGCCCCAGAAGCCAGAGTTTTACCCTAATTTCCTTAAAATTTTGAACAAGAAGAACAATTAGTGCTATAGTCAAGTGTGCCAAATTTTATTGAAATCGGTTCAAATTTAGATATAGCTCCCATATATATCTTTCGCCCGATATGAACTAATACGGTCCCAGAAGCCAGAGTTTTACCCCAATTTGGTTGAAGTTTTGCACAAGGAGTAAAATTAGCATTGTAGCTATGCGTGTCAAAGTTGGTTGATATCGGTTCAGATTTAGATATATATCCCATATTTAGCTTTCGCCCGATTTACACTCATATGCCCACAGAGGCCAATTATTAACTCCGATTTAGTTGAAATTTTGCACAGGGAGTAGAATTAGCATTGTTGCTATGCGTGCCAAATTTGGTTGAAATCGGTTCAGATTTAGATATAGCTCCCATATATAGCTTTCGCCCGATTTACACTCATATGACCACAGAGGCCAATTTTTTGGTCCGATTTAGTTGAAATTTTGCACAAGGAGTAAAATTAGCATTGTAGCTATGCGTGTCAAATTTGGTTGAAATCGGTTCAGATTTAGATATATCTCCCATATATAGCTTTCGCCCGATTTACACTCATATGACCACAGAGGCCAATTATTAACTCCGATTTAGTTGAAATTTTGCACAGGGAGTAGAATTAGCATTGTTGCTATGCGTGCCAAATTTGGTTGAAATCGGTTCAGATTTAGATATAGCTCCCATATATAGCTTTCGCCCGATTTACACTCATATGACCACAGAGGCCAATTTTTAACTCCGATTTAGTCGAAATTTTGCACAGGGAGTGGAATTTGCATTGTAGCTATGCGTGCCAAATTTGGTTGAAATCAGTTCAGATTTAGATATATCTCCCATATATAGCTTTCGCCCGATTTACACTCATATGACCACAGAGGCAAATTTTTTGGTCCGATTTAGTTGAAATTTTGCACAAGGAGTACAATTGGTAGTATAGTCATGTGTGCCAAATTTGATTGAAATCGGTTCAGATTTAGATATAGCTTCCATATATATTTTTCGCCCGATATGGACTTATATGGCCCCAGAAGCCCGAGTTTTGGCCCAATTTGGTTGAAATTTTGCACATGGAGTAGATTTAGCATTCTAGCTATGCGTGCCAAATTTGATTGAAATCGGTTCAGATTTAGATATAGCTCCCATATATATGTTTTTCTGATTTCGACAAAAATGGTCAAAATATCAACATTTTCCTTGTAAAATCGCCACTGCTTAGTCGAAAAGTTGTAAAACTGACTCTAATTTTCCTAAACTTGTAATACATATATATCGAGCGATAAATCATAAATAAACTTTTGCGAAGTTTCCTTAAAATTGCTTCAGATTTAAATGTTTCCCATATTTTTTTTACTAAAATTGTGTTCCACCCTAGTGCATTAGCCAACTTAAATTTTGAGTCTATAGATTTTGTAAAAGTCTATCAAATTCTGTCCAAATCGAATGATATTTAAATGTATGTATTTGGGACAAATCCTTGTATATAGCACCCAACACATTTGACGGATGTGATATGGTATCGAAAATTTTGGTCTACATAGTGGTGCAGGGTATAATATAGTCGGCCCCGCCCGACTTTAGACTTTCCTTACTTGTTTTTTACTAACATTGTGTTCCACCCTAGTGTATTAGCCGACTTAAATTTTGAGTCTATAGATTTTGCAGAAGTCTATCAAATTCTGTCCAGATCGAGTGATATTTAAATGTATGTATTTGTGACAAACATTTACGTATAGTCCCCAACATATTTGACGGATGTGATATGGTATTGAAAATTTATCTCTACAAAGTGGTGCAGGGTATAATATAGTCGGCCCCGCCCGACTTTAGACTTTACTTACTTGTTTTTTAATGCAGCGAACCGTCAACCAATGGACGCTATTGAAAACTTAAGCGTGAACATGAATTTAATCGTTACCATCAATACGCGTGAACATGAATTTAATCGTGACCGTCAATATGCCCGTGAGTGTGATTTTTTTATGGTGAACATGCATTTTATGGTGAACATGAATTTTATTGTAAACATGAATTTTATCGCGAGCGTTAATTAATCCGTGAAGGAGAATTTTATTGTGAATGAAAAATGTTTTTTTATGAAAGTATACTTTATCGTGATTGTGAATTTAATCGTGAACGTAATTTCAACGAATTTTTACTCAGGCACATTCACGAACAGAATTTGATTTTCACTCACACACGACATATTCTTGATTATTCCCATTCATGCACATTCACGAGAATTAGTCTAAATTTCATTCATGTCACACGTGATTCACGTCTCGAAAATTTCGTGTTACGCTCACATATCTAGTTCTGCGTTATTTTGGTCCATTTTTCTAATGGATTTATACTTATAAGAAACTTTTTGTTTTATAAAAAAATTATACAATTGTTTAAGAAATTTGTGTTTTTTCCAGAATTTTTTATAACTGTTACTGTACCGTATAAATACTTTGTATTATATGTTATACCCCCACTGTAAACGATTTCAAATATATGTTTTTTTATATAGTGTATTTTTTGCTTTCTTTAGTTTTTTTATTATTATTAGAATGGAAAAAAATGGATACTAAATGGGAGAACGAAAGTACATTTATAAGTTGGCCTTTGGCCGTTCAATACAATGTAGCCAATAGTATGTAAAAATCTACATAAATAAATTATACATGGATTAAACACCATATGACAGCTGTCACCCAAGTGATATGTCCAACGGAGTTGTGTGGCACGCATATAAAACGACATAATTCTGTTGCAGTTGCACTTTGATATGGGCGCTCATGTTTTTATTCACTACGACCATTTTGCACATAGTATCCGGGCGAATGTACCATATACACAGCCGGCCGCCACCTATGAATATCTGCATGGAATACAAGCAGAGACGCCCTTGAGGAATACGAGATTAGATTTTAATAAATGTCAGCTGCTGATCATGCTCATAGCACAGAATGCTAAATAGTATTAGAATATGCTTAAATGTCCATAGATAATTCTATTTGTCAAAAAAAAAAAAAAAAACAGTTTAATTCCTCTGAATGACTTTGTCTATGGGATCTTTCTCAAAAAATTAGTTCGGTCACGGGGATATAATGAAGGGTTTAATGCTTTGGCTTTGTAAATATTCGATTTGTATGGATTACTCGTCTTTGGTGAAGTATGTCATTACCCAGAGATGAATTGAAATTTAAGATCCGTTTAGTCCTGACTTCTGTTTATTCTCGTACGTAAAAAATAACAAGTATATACGGCCGCAAGTTGTACCCTCCACCTTGGATTGCGTAGAAACTTCTACTGAAGACTGTCATCCACAATCGAATTACTTGGGTTGCGGTAACACTTGCCGATGGCAAGGTATCTTAAAACTTCCTAACACCGTCTTCTAAATTGCAAGGTAGTCCATACGAGTTATATATTAAACTAAATAAGACCGATTAAATACGTATATAATTAAGTTTGACAAAATTTTCTATAGAAATAAAATTTTGACAAAAGTTTCTATAGAAATAAAATTTTGACAACATTTTCTATAGAAGTAAAATGTTGACAATATTCTCTATAGAATTAAAATTTTGACACTTTCTATAAAAAAAAAATTTGGCAAAATTTTCTATAGAAATAAAATTTTGACAAAATTTTCTATAGAAACAAAATTTTGACAAAATTTTCTATAGAAATAAAATTTTAACAAAATTTTCTATAGAAATAAAATTTTGACAAAATTTTCTATAGAAATAAAATTTTAACAAAATTTTCTATAGAAATAAAATTTTAACTAAATTTTCTATAGAAATAAAATTTTCACAAAGTTTTCTATAGAAATAAAATTTTGACAAAATTTTCTATAGAAACAAAATTTTGACAAAATTTTCTATAGAAATAAAATTTTAACAAACTTTTCTATAGAAATAAAATTTTGACAAAATTTTCTATAGAAATAAAATTTTTACAAAATTTTCTATAGAAATAAAATGTTGATAGATTATTTTTGGCTCGAGTGGCAACCATGATTATGAATCGATATGGACCAATTTTTGTGTGATTAGGGATCGGCTATATATAACTATAAACCGATATGGTCCAATTTTTGCATGGTTGTTAGAGACCATAGACTAACACCACGTACCAAATTTCAACCGAATCGGATAAATTTTGATCCTCCAAGAGGTTCCGGAGGTCAAATCTGGGGATCGATTTATATGGGGTCTATATATAATTATGGACCGATATGGACCACTTCTTACGTGTTTGTTAGAGTCCGCATACTAACATCACGTTCCAAATTTCAACCGGATTGGGTGAATTTTGCTCCTCCAAGAGTCTCCGGAGATCAAATCTGGGAAACGGTTTATATGGGGGCTATATATAATTATAAACCGATATGGACCAATTTTTGAATGGTTGTTAGAGACCATAGACTAACATCACGTACCAAATTTCAACCTAATCGGATAAATTTTGACCCTCCAAGAGGTTCCGGAGGTCAAATCTGGGGATCGATTTATATGGGGTCTATATATAATTATGGACCGATATGGACCACTTCTTGCGTGTTTGTTAGAGTCCACATACTAACATCACGTTCCAAATTTCAACCGAATCGGATAAATTTTGATCCTCCAAGAGGTTCCGGAGGTCAAATCTGGGAAACGGTTTATATGGGGGCTATATATAATTATAAACCGATATGGACCAATTTTTGAATGGTTGTTAGAGACCATAGACTAACATCACGTACCAAATTTCAATCTAATCGGATAAATTTTGATCCTCCAAGAGGTTCCGGAGGCCAAATCTGGGGATCGGTTTATATGGGGGCTATATATAATTATGGACCAATTCGTGCATGGTTGTTAGATACCATATACTTACACCACGTACCAAATTTTAACGGGATCGGATGAATTTTGCTCCTACAAGAGGCTCCGGAGGTCAAATCTGGGGATCGGTTTATATGGGGGCTATATATAATTATGGACCGATCTTTACCAATTTTTGCATGGTTGTTAGAGACCATGTACTAACACCACGTACCACATTTCAACCGGATCGGATGAATTTTGCTCCACTAAGAGGCTCCGGAGGTCAAATCTGGGGATCGGTTTATTGTTTTTAGAGACCATATACTGAAATTTGTTTCTCTTAGAGGCTCCGGAGATCAAATCTGGGAAACGGTTTATATGGGGGCTATACGTTAAAGTGGACCGATATGGCCCATTTACAATACATAACCTAACCATCCGACCTACATCAATAACAACTACTTGTGCCAAGTATCAAGTCGATAGCTTGTTTCGTTCGGAAGTTAGCGTGATTTCAACAGACGGACGGACGGACGGACATGCTCAGATCGACTCAGAATTTCACCACGACCCAGAATATTTATACTTTATGGGGTCTTAGAGCAATATTTCGATGTGTTACAAACGGAATGACAAAGTTAATATACCCCCCCATCCTATGGTGGAGGGTACAAAATAGTCAGGCAGGGCCGACTACATTATACCCTTCACCATTATGTAGACCAAAATTTGTGTTACCATCTCAACTCCTTCAAATTTGTTGGGAGTTATTATCACGATTTATATTCCCATATACAAATATTTATACAGACAATTTTTTGTACTTCTACAAAATCGCTAGAATTAAAAATTAAATCGCTAGAATTAAAAACCTGGTATGAAACACAATGTTAGTAAATATGGGTAATATAAAGCTAGAGCAATTTTGATGCAATTGCACAAAAGAGCATTTATGATTTATCGGGCGATACATATGTATTCGAGATATAGGACAATTTGAGTAATATTTACAATTTTTGCTACTCAGCAGTGGCGATTTTGCAAGGATATTGGTTAAATCTCGCCACGATATGTGGTCAATTGTGGGTTGTGATATATTATTTGGTCAATTCGGGCGATACTTCCACAAGTCGGAGCTTTATTTATAATTACAAGCATATGACTACGATATGGGGAAATCATCACAGATTTTTGTGTAAAATGTGAGTATTTTGGCTATATTAGATCAAGATGACACACATAAATAGCATGTAAATGTATTCTCCGTGGAAACTATCGAGTCAATTGAAGGAAACTCCCATTGAAAATGGGTCTAAAATATGAAACATTCTACCATATTTCCCCTACTCTGGCGTACATATATATGAGAGATATATGTGTAAATATGAACCGATGTTGACCAAATTTGACATGCATAGTTAGAATAATAATCCTGCTATCTCAGCAAAAAACGTAAATGGGAGAATAATTTTGGCCTCCGTGGTCATATGGGTGTAAATCGGGCGAAAGATATATATCGGAGCTATATCTAAATCTGAACCGATTTCAACCAAATTTGGCACACGTAACGATACTATTAA
Source organism: Haematobia irritans (assembly GCF_050003625.1). Classification (NCBI taxonomy): domain Eukaryota; kingdom Metazoa; phylum Arthropoda; class Insecta; order Diptera; family Muscidae; genus Haematobia; species Haematobia irritans. The sequence continues at coordinate 144,873,668 of NC_134400.1, forward strand.
ACGTAACTAGTCATCTCCAACTAAGGGGCAAATCAATTTGTATAAATAATATTTTGATAGAAATGAAATTTTGACAAAATTTTCTATGGAAATAAAATTTTGACAAAATTTTCTATGGAAATAAAATTTTGACAAAATTTTCTATAGAAATAAAATTTTAACAAAATTTTCCATAGAAATAAAATTTTGACAAAAATTTCTATAGATTTGAAATTTTGACAAAATTTTCTATAGAATTGAAATGTTGACAAAACTTTCTATGGAAATAAAATTTTTGATGTTTTGGTAGATTTTGTAAAATAGTCCTCTCCAACTAAGAGGCAATTCGATTTTTATAAATAATATTTTGATAGAAATAAAATGTTGACAAAATTTTCTATAGAAATAAAATTTTCGTTTTGTTTGTTATTGTTGGCTTCTCTTCAATCGTTATTGTTGTTTTTTTGTTTTTTGATCTCAGCTTAAAGCCATACATTGACTAAACTACAAGTGTAGCTTAACCAACAGAGGAAAAGTATGCTTGTCAAATTTATTTGGGCAAAGCCCTATAGACTGCAAGATGGTTGGATGTACAGCTGTTTCGGAATTACCACATTCCTCATCAGCATCCTCTACTTGCAGCAAAACTATCAACCAATTATCAAAATAAATTCGGGTAATTCACTCAACCCAACGTGAACTACACTTGAACCTCCCGAAAAAGGGTTTGATAGTCGGCTACTGCCTAAACAAATTTGCCAGCATATCTCTTTTCCTTTGCCAAACTCAAATCATCGATTTGTATGTATTTGGCTGGGTTTGTTTTTGAGCGTGCTTCCTCTATCTTCATTCGTTTTGTTTGTTATTGTTGGCTTCTCTTCAATCGTTATTGTTGTTTTTTTGTTTTTTGATCTCAGCTTAAAGCCATGCATTGACTAAACTACAAGTGTAGCTTAACCAACAGAGGAGAAGTATGCTTGTCAAATTTATTTGGGCAAAGCCCTATAGACTGTAAGATGGTTGGATGTACAGCTGTTTCGGAATTACCACATTCCTCATCAGCATCCTCTACTTGCAGCAAAACTATCAACGAATTATCAGAATAAATTCGGGTAATTCACTCAACCCAACGTGAACTACACTTGAACCTCCCGAAAAAGGGTTTGATAGTCGGCTACTGCCTAATTTTTGACAAAATTTTCCATAGAAATGAAATTTTGACAAAATTTTCTATAGAAATAAAATTTTGACAAAATTTTCTATAGAAATAAATGTTTGACAAAATTTTCTATAGAAATAAAATTTTAACTAAATTTTCCATAGTAATAAAATTTTGACAAAATTTTCTATCGGAATAAAATTTTGACAACATTTTCTATAGAAATAAAATGTTGACAAAATTTTCTATAGAAATAAAATTTTGACAAAATTTTCCATAGAAATAAAATTTTGACAAAATTTTCTATAGGAATAACATTTTGGCAAAATTTTCTATAGAAATAAAATTAAAAAAAAATTTCCATAGAATTGAAATTTTGACAAAATTTCTTATAAAAATTAAAAATTCCCTTAAGAGTTTTTAAATTTGGTAGATTTTTGGTAAAATTTTCTTGAAATTTTGGTAAAATATATTTAGGGCGAGTGGCTACCGTGGATACCTTACGATTTAGTATAGACTTAAAAGTATTTATCTTCTCGCTCTTCGAATACTTAACTAATACAAACTATTTGCCTTTGACACAACAAGCAAACAGCTCAATTTGTATAATGATGATGCTTAAATTTAAGATATAAACAAGATCTCCTAATCCTCTGTGATTCGAAGATTGTCGACTATTGAATTCAAATGGGATTTGCAGAGCGTGTGCTGTCTTTTGACATTTATTCAAATATATGCCAATGGGTGCGATGGCATTACGAATACGAGTATTCTGACTTGCCTTTGTTTTAGTATTTTCTCGTGTTGCAGAATTGTTTAGAATTTATTATCATCTCCCATTGGGATTTGATTTGAAGTCATAGAATTTATTTAAAACAATGGAACCATTATTTATTTTTGCACATTTGCCGTTGAATTTGTAAAGAAATTGACTTAAAGACTAATTTATATGAGTCATATGATATTAAGTTAAAAAAAGAACAAAACAAAGCAGGTAGTAATAAATAAACATGCTACAATACTCTGAGAATGAAGACGGCCAACTCGCACCGCCGAGTTTAGACGTCGCCGAATATGATGGCTCATCTCGATTGAATCTTAAGGGAACCACTAAGGAGCCACTGTGGTGTAACGGTTAGCATTGCCGTGGGTTCGATTCCTGTTTCGACCGAACACCAATGTGCAACGTTGTTCGGACTCGGCTATAAAAAGGAGGTCCCTTGTCATTGAGCTTAACATGGAATCGGGCAGCACTCAGTGATAAGAGATAAGTTCACCACTGTAGTATCACAATGGACTGAATAGTCTACATGAGCTTGATACATCGGACTGCCAGCTTGTGCTAAATTTGAGTAAAATCGGTTAATAAATAATGGTATTTTGGACAAATTTGCTTAAATCGGGCGATACATAGATATGGGAGTTATATGTACATCTGAACCGATTTCTATGATTTCCATCATCAGGCTTAGTTTATACTATAGAGGATTATATTTTGTCAAGGGTTTTATGGCCAAATTTGGGAAAATCGGACGATACATACATATGGGAGTTATATTTAAATATGAACCGATGATTCTTTGTAGGTATAGCTAGAATTATTGAAGATTAGATTTTACCAACTTTGAGTAAGATCGGTTAATAAATCAGGGTTTTATGGTAAAATTTGGGAAAATCGAGCGATACATATATGTAGATATGGAACCTATATCTAAATCTTAACCGAATTGGAAGGGTTATGAATTAGATTACGTTCTGCCAAATTTAATGCCCATCGGTTGGAAAAAAGTCGCAATCTGACCCCATTTATCGAAATCAAGCTATACATATATATATATATATATATATATATATATATATATATATATATATATATATATATATATATATATATATATATATATATATATATATATATATATATATATATATATATATATATATATATATATATATATATATATATATATATATATATATATATATATATATATATATATATATATATATATATATATATATATATATATATATATATATATATATATATATATATATATATATATATATATATATATATATATATATATATATATATATATATATATATATATATATATATATATATATATATATATATATATATATATATATATATATATATATATATATATATATATATATATATATATATATATATATATATATATATATACATATATATATATATATATATATGGGAGCTATATCTAAATTTCAACATTTTAATATGATCCGATTTTTCCCAAATCCAATTGCATTCGAAAAAACATCATGTACCAAATTTCATAAAAATCGATTAATAAATGCGACCGGAACCCTGCGAAAAACAAATACATGGACGGACGCACACCAAGATCTAGTTCGACTCAGGAGGTGATCGTGGTGAAATTCTGAGTCGATCTAAGCATGTCTGTCCGTCCGTCCGTCCGTCTGTTGAAATCACGCTAACTTCCGAACGAAACAAGCTATCGACTTGAAACTTGGTACAAATAGTTGTTATCGATGTAGGTCGGACGGTATTGAAAATGGGCCATATCGGTCCACTTTTACGTATAGCCCCCATATAAAGGGACTCTCAGATTTGGCTTATGGAGCCTCTAACAGAAGCATATTTCATCCGATCCGGCTGAAATTTGGTATATGGTGTTGGCATATGGTCTCTAACAACCATGGAAAAATTGGTCCACATCGGTCCATAATTATATATAGCCCCCATATAAACCGATCCCCAGATTTGGCTTGCGGAGCCTAAAAGAGAAGCAAATTTCATCCGATTCGGCTGAAATTTGGTACATGGTGTTGGTATATGGTCTCTAACAATCATGCACAAATTGGTCCACATCGGTCCATAATTATATATAGCCCCCATATAAACCGATCCCCAGATTTGGCTTGCGGAGCCTCAAAGAGAAGAAAATTTCATCCGATCCGGCTGAAATTTGGTACATGATGTTGGTATATGGTCTCTAACAACCATGCAAAAAGTGGTCCATATCGGTCCTTAATTATATATAACCCCTATATAAACCGATCCCCAGATTTGGCTTGTGGAGCCTCTAAGAGAAGCATATTTCATCCGATCCGGCTGAAATTTTGTACATGATGTTAGTATATGGTCTCTACCAACCATGCAAAAATTGGTCCACATCGGTCCATAATTATATATAATCTACCAAAATTTTATTTCTATAGAAAATTTTGTCAAAATTTTATTTCTATAGAAAATTTTGTCAAAATTTTATTTCTAGAGAAAATTTTGTTAAAATTTTATTCGGTTCATTATAAAATTTTCATCATTGTCAAAATTTTATTTCTATAGAAAATTTTGTCAAAATTTTATTTCTATAGAAAATTTTGTTCAAATTTTATTCGGTTCAAATTCATGGTTGCCACTCGAGCCAAAAATAATCTACCAAGATTTTATTTCTATATAAAATTTTGTCAAAATGTTCTTTCTATAGAAAATTTTGTCAAAATTTTTATTTGTATAGAAAAATTTGTGAAAATTTTGTCTAAATTTTATGTCTACTTTGTCAAACTGAATTATATACGTATTGGATCGATTTTTTTTTTGATTTAATATATACCACGTATGGACTACCTTGCCATCGGCAAGCGTTACCGCAACTTAAGTAATTCGATTGTGTATGGCAGTGTTTAGAAGAAGTTTCTACGCAATCCATGGTGAAGGGTATATAAGCTTCGGCCTGGCCGAACTTACGGCTGTATTGTTTTTTTTTTTTTTATCATATCCGCCACCTATATGTACAACGTTTTCGACGCACGCAGAGAAGGAATATGATCTCAAACATGTTTCAAGAGCAAAATGTTATTTTTGTATGATGACCATGTAACATGTTTGTCACTAAAATGTTATTTTCTCGTCAAATATAACCTGCTTGCCGAAATCAGATGCATGATTTCCGAGAAAATAACATGGTTGCGAAAACCATGTTACATGGTCACCACCCAAAAATAACATTTTGCTCTAAAACATGTTTGAGGTGATCATATTCCTTCTCTGGGTGCGCTTATAACTTTTTGACAGCAAGGAATCGAAAAAATGTCATCTCTAACCTTAACCACTTTGTGATATAACATTATTTAGACAAAAAAAAATAGGGTCGTTTAAATTGAAAACACTTCGTGTCAGCTACCTATTACTTTCTATACATTGATTTAAAAATCGTAATGTTTGGGGCGCGTTTTGTTTCTACAAATGGTCAAAGGGATAGTCTGCTACCAGAAATAATGATTCAATCACATTTTCTTCGGTGGCACAAAGAACGAAGGCAGTGTTCATTAATGTAATCAACTGGGTTTAGGAGCTAGATTGTAGATGTGAACGGAATAATCTTAGTGTTTTTTTTTTTTGTTGCTATAACATGACGTTCAATATGACACTATCTTCTGGCATAATTTCCAAGCGATTTCGTCATGCTTTAAAAATGTATAATTGAGCGAATAATAATAGTTTTTGTGTTGTTTTTTTTTTGTACCTGTGAAATATTCAACATCTAAAGTGCCTTTGTCCAATCTCATGTTTTTACTCGTCGATCGTTGAATCATTTCTATAAAAAAAACCGAAACAAATCTTTTTGAATTGATTAAGTCGGGACAGAGGGACATGCATGCAAGAGTGAGGGGTATTATGCTCTTGCCCCTAACACAAATGTGATTTCAAACATTCAAGATTTCTAATGTGATAACCTTTCGATTAACGTCTGTCCAGAGGGTATCAAAAGTCACTTCAATTCCAACAAATGAGCGAAAACAGAACACTGCCAGAGGTTTGCTTTGCTCCGGAGAAATCCCATACGAATACAAACTGAATAGCTGTCGAGATAAATTTCGTGACACACCCACCATGGATGTCGCTGCTATTGCTCTATAAGGGCCTGCTGATGCTAAGAAGCTAAGACTAAAATATCATGTTATCAAACAATTGGTAACAACAGTTTAAGACAAATGTATAAATTCGTTATTTTTAGATAAAATATAATTTATGTGATGTACACGTACTTATGCTTAATACTTCAGATATTTGAAGATGTTATGTCAGTCAAAGCTTCAACTAATTGAATACGTAATTCATCGTTGTAATGACTTTATTTAGAAAATCTCAGAGGTATCTTTAAAAAATGTTTTTGTATTTGTATTCAATAACATGAATGCGTAGATTTCATTTGCAGGAATGAATGCTTCCATTTAGGTACATACTCGTAATCAGGTGATGGCTTCCCCAACTTGGTGCTTCCCAATATTTTCTAATACAAATATCACTTGCCGTGCATTCGCTGACTGGTTTATGATGTTTATCTATGGGCAAATTACATTCATACAAGTTTTTTCTTCGCTAGACGAAGAAAATAAAACCATTCCAGCAAATCTTAGAAAACAGCATTGTTGTGCAAATTGGGTCACTGTTTAGGTTTAGGTTTCGTTTAGATTAGGTGGCAGCCCGATGTATCAGGCTCACTTAGACTATTCAGTCCATTGTGATACCACATTGGTGAACTTTTCTTTTATCACTGAGTGCTGCCCGATTCCATGTTGAGCTCAATGACAAGGGACCTCCTTTTTATAGCCGAGTCCGAACGGCGTTCCACATTGCAGTGAAACCACTTAGAGAAGCTTTGAAAATCTGAAAGCTTCTCCCACCTCAATAATGCTGGTGGAATATTCCACCAGCATTATTGAGGTGGGATATTCCACAGCTGAAAAACTTTTTGGTTTTCGGTCGAAACAGGAATCGAACCCACGACCTTGTGTATGCAAGGCGGGCATGTTAACCGTTGCACCACGGTGGCTCCCAGTCACCTTTGAATTAAAGGGTTGGCTAGAGGCGGTCGCAAATGCCAATTTTACATGCCAGCGCAATGCTTGTGGAAAGTTTGTAAATTTTAGAAATCTAGCCAGAAAAAACACGCGCCCATTAAAGTTGACAAGAAAAATGTTGGTAGTGTTAAAAATGAGCAATGATGTTGCAAAGTTCGAAATCCGATTAAGAATATCAGTTTTCACATTATTGAATATTTGGTCCCTTTATTGCAGGATATGTTCTGTTAGGTTAGGTTAGTTGGCAGTCCGATGTATCAGGCTCACTTAGGATATAGGCAGGATATAGTCCCTGATTATTAATTCTAAAGAATATGAATTCAATATAAAATACTTGTTATTTTCTTGCCATATTTGTTTGAATTTAGTCATATTTTTACCGAAGAGAGAAATGTAGGGAAAAACTGTTGGGCGTAGAAAAAATGGAATTTTCGGGAGCCACGTAGGGAATTTTCAAAAAACTTCCTGGCATCACTGGTCATACTAACGTAGAGAAACTATTACTACAATTTGATTTGAGAAATTTAAATTAAAATTTTTTAATTTGTTGATGCATTTGCATAATTTCCACATATTGTACCTAACGATTTCTAAAAGAGGACTATAACTTAACCCTGCAAAACAAGCGTCGCCAAAAACGTAGTGAAAATGTTTTTTTGGATCTGAAAGTGGTGCAAAATTGACGCAGAAGCGATGAGCTTGACATGGGCTTGTCATAGGACGGATGTCCACCATTTGAACGGCCGTTGCACTGAATTCGCATCACTTCTTTAGGTGTGCTGCGAATCCGGTGTTTTTGGATATGAATTAACAAATTTTGTGATATTTTGACAACTAAATAATTTTAAAATTTATATACCCACCACCGTTTGTAACACATCGAAATATTGCTCTAAGACCCCATAAAGAATATATATATTCTGGGTCGTGGTGAAATTCTGAGTATGTCCGTCCGCCCGTCCGTCAGTCCGTCTGTTGAAATCACGCTAACTTCCGAACGAAACGAGCTATCGACTTGAAACTTGGCACAAGTAGTTTTCATATCGGTCCACTTTTACGTATAGCCCCCATATACACGGACCCCCAAATTTGACTTGCGATTGCTCTAAGAGAAGTAAATTTCATCCGATCTGGCTGAAATTTGGTACATGGTGTTAGTATATGGTCTCTAATAACCATGCAAAAATTGATCCATATCGGTCCACTTTTACGTATAGCCCCCATATAAACGGACCCCCAAATTTGGCTTGCGACTGCTCTAAGAGAAGCAAATTTCATCCGATCCGGCTTAAATTTGGTACATGGTGTTAGTATATGGTATCTAACAACCATGCAGAAATTGGTCCATATCGGTCCATAATTACATATAGCCCCCATATAAATTGATCCCCCGATTTGGCTTGCGGAGCCTCTAAGAGAACCAAATTTCATCCGATCTGGCTGAAATTTGGTACATGGTGTTGGTATATGTTCTCTACTGACCATGCAAAAATTGTTCCACATCGGTCCATAATTATATAGCCCCCATATAAATCGATCCACAGATTTGACCTCCGGAGCCTCTTAGAGCAGCAGAAGTCATCCGACCCGATTAAAATTTGGTACATGGTGTTGGTTTATGTTCTCTAATGACCATGCAAAAATTGGTCCATATCGGTCCATAATTATATATAGCCCCCATATAAGCCGATCCCCAGATTTGACCTCCGGAGCCTCTTAGAGGAGCAAAATTCATCCGATCCGGTTGAAATTTTGTACGTGGTGTTAGTATATGGTCCCTAACAATCATGCAAGAATTGGTCCATATCGGTCCATAATTATATATAGCCCCCATATAAATCGATCCTCAGATTTGTCCTCCGGAGCCTCTTGGTGGAGCAAAATTCATCCGATCCGGTTGAAATTTGGAACATAGTGTTAGAATGTGGTCTCTAAGAAACACGCAAGAATTGGTCCATATCGGTCCATAATTATATATAGCTCCCATATAAACCGTTCGTCAGATTTGATCTCCGGAGCCTCTTGGAGGAGCAAAATTCATCCGTTCCTGTTGAAATTTGCAACGTGGTGTTAGTATAAGGCCGCTAATTACCATGCCAAAATTGGTCCGTATCTGTCTACAGTTATATATAGCCGATCCCCAATCACACAAACATTGGTCCATATCGGTTCATAATCATGGTTGCCACTCGAGCCAAAAATAATCAACCAAAATTTTATTTTTATAGAAAACATTGTCAAAATGTTATTTCTATAGAAAATTTTATCAACATTTTATTTCTATAGAAAATTTTGTCAAAATTTTATTTCTATAGAAAATTTTGTCAAAATTTTATTTCTATAGAAACTTTAAACTTAATTATATACGTATTTAATCGGCCTTTTTAGTTTAATATATATCACATATGGACTATGTGGTATATATTACGGTGGTAGGAAGTTTTAAGATACCTTGCCATCGGCAAGTGTTACCGCAACCCAAGTAATTCGATTGTGGATGACAGTCTTCAGTAGAAGTTTCTACGCAATCCATGGTGGAGGGTACATAAGCTTCGGCCAGGCCGAACTTACGGCCGTATATACTTGTTTTTTTTTTTTATGATTTTTAATGCATTATAACGCTTGTCTGGAACGTTTGGCATCAAATATTTAAAAAAAATCGCAATTTTTCTAGAAAGCATTTTTTTAGGCAAAATTTAAATAATTAGCACTATTTTATTAATTTTTAATCTGTTTTTAACCTACTTGAAACCATTGATATTTAAAATTCCCATTAAAAATACGAAAAAAGCGAATTATAAAAAAGTGACTCAAATGAACTTCCTGTGCAGTTAAAGTAAAGAACAACTTTGCGAGGACATTTTTGGAAGTGCATTAAAGGTTGTTGCTTTAGAAGAACTTCCAAGTTTTTTTGCTGGGTTCTTTCATGTATCCACCATGAATCCTCGTTGTGTAAACCTCAAGGGGAGTTTCACCATTCATCCGTATACACAACAAGTGAGAAAAGTAGAAAGTCGGGCGGGTCTGACTATATCATACCCTAAACCACCCCTACTGAATTAGTAAACATTGTTTGTGGGGTATGAATGGTATAAGAACATAAAGGGGTACATGTCTTGTCACAATCTGAACAAAAATGTCTGATATTAAGAGCTATAGTTTATTCTGAACCTACAGAGTTTGTTTGCCACTAATATTGCTTCCATTATTAAAACAAGTGATTAAAGTAGAAAGTCGGGCGGGGCCGACTATATCATACCCTAAACCACCGCCAGTGAATTAGTAAACATAAGCATTTGGGGGGTATCATTGGTATAGGTTTGGGAGATGAACCGCAGTTCCTTATTTATGAAAATTAAGAAGTACATGCTTATTGCAATTTTATCACAATCTGAACAGAAATGCCTGATATTAACTCTCTAATGCGGGCTTCGTAAAATCAGGAAGCTTTTAGTAAAACACACCTTAAGACAACAAAAATGGGTAAAATAAAAAGAAAACTTAATAAAATCTGGTCAAGTTGCTTTGTAGCATATACTGAATTTTACCGCATAAATTTTTCTTGTTTCGTTTTCCTGCTTTTGTGTCGTTAACATTGAATATTTAATCAGCCGGCAAAAAAAATGGGCCATTAGAGGGTTAAGAGTCATATTTGGTTTAAACCTACAGAGTTAGATTACACGGATGAAAAAGACTGTTTTTCATATGTTTGGCTATAAACATAATATGTTTGGAACACAAATTTGTAAACACAATATTTTTGAGTGCAAGCATATAATGTTCATAAACTAGCATAACATGTTTGGGACATATATGTTAATATGTTAGAACATATTATGTTTGGGACATAAAATGTTTGTAAATATAATATGCTTGGATGCAAACATATATTAATTTAGAAATAGCCTATAAACATATATGTGTTTAGTAGCTTGGAGCGCTATTTAACAGGGAGCGATATTGAATTAAGTTGGTGGTTGTTGCTTGTTATTACAAAATTAACATTTTATTTTTCCTTGGGCAATTGATCAGCTACTTCTTTGATCCTTACAAACTGTGTGGTCCGCTGTTCGAATCCCCGTCCGGCAAAAGGTAAAATTAAAATAAAAAAAAAAATCATAAAATTGAATAATTTCTTCTACATGTTGTATTACAGAAAAAGGTGCTAAGAACTAAAAAATCTCGTGGAAGTGAGAAAGATGTCGGGGAATATACAATTGGGCAGAAACAAAATTTTGAGCATTCAGGTCGAAAACCTATGTTGTTAGCACCTATATTACCTGTTTATTTTCATAATTCATTATGATTGTAAATAAATAAATAAATAAATAAAATTTTGAGCACAATATTGTTTGGGAGAATTTTTTTTAAACATATAATATTTTTGGGTGCAAAATGCTTCCAAACATATTATATGGTAACATAATAACATATTGTTTTTTGGAAGACAACATTATTGAATTTGGATGCAAAAATACAAAATGTTTGGAACTTAGACTACCCAAACATATATTGTTTAGACCAATATGCTTTCAAACATATTATATATTGGTAGAGATCAAACATATAAATGTTTGGGCAATACCCAAAAATGTATATGCTTGAAGCAAAATATGTTTGGGAGTATATGTTACAGAAGCGATTTTGTGTGAGGGTGTAGGTATAGTGTCAACCCGATATATCTAGCTCATTAGACTATTCAGTCCATTGTGATACCACATTGGTGAACTTCTCTCTTATCACTGAGTGCTGCCCGATTCTATGTTAAGCTCAATGACAAGGACCTCTTTTTTAATGCCGAGTCCGAACGGCGTTCCACATTATGCAAGGTGGGCATGCTAACCATTGCACAACTGTGGCTCCCACCTACAGAGTTAGTAGGCCACTAATATTGAGTTCATTATTAAACAAGTGAGTAAAATAGAAAGTCGGGTGGGGCCGACTATATCATACCCTAAACCACCCCTACTGAATTAGTAAACATAAGCATTTGTGGGGTATCATTGGTATAGGTTTTGGAGTATCATTGGTAAAGGTTTTGGAGAACATAAAGGGGGGTACATGTTTATGGGTGTCTTGTCTCAAACTGAGCAGAAATGTCTAATATTAGGAGCTAGACCTTATTTTGCACCAAAAGAGTTAGTATGCCACTAATTAAACCCATTATTAAACAAGTAAGTAAAGTAGAAAGTCGGGCGGGGCCGACTATATCATACCCTAAACCACCCTTACTGAATTAGTAATCATAAACATTTGTGGGGTAACATTGATATAGGTCTGGAGATAAACTGCAGTTGCATTTTTAAGAAAATTAAGGGGCACATGTTTATGAGTATAGCTCATAGTCAATGTTACCAGGGAAAATGTTCGGTTTACCCTACAAGGACAAAAAAGTTACAATATACAATTTTCCCTACAATATTTTTCGTTTAATTTAAAAAATTTTATAAAACAAAAATGGTTCTAAGTACTTTATTATCTTAAAACATGAATATGCAACGTATATGACATAGAATATAAATTTGTATTACCACCACGGTTGCCACAGTTGGTAGAATTCTACCCAAAATAGTAATCTTTTTTGCTAAATCTCTATAAAAATAAAATTTTGGAAAACGTTTCTATAAACTAGAAATTTTGCTAGAAATTTTTCTATAGAAATAACATTTGACAATAAATTCTATAGAAATAAAATTTTGAGAAAAAATTCCATAGAAATAAAGTTTTGAGAAAATTTTTAATAGAAACAATTTTTTGAACAAAAAAAAAAAAAATTCTATAGAAATACAATTTTGAAAAAATTTTCTATAGAAATAATATGTTGACAAAATTTTCTACAGTAATAAAGTTTTGACAAAAAATTCTATAGAAATATTTGTTTGGTAGATTTGTGGTAATCTTCACATTTTGTTAGATTTTTTGGCACGAGTGGTAACTGTTGTTACCACACATTGTTAAAGATCAAGCCTTGCCGGCTTCTAATTTCCTCCTCTAGAGCCACCAAAATGTAAAAATTATTACAAATTACTACATTGTAGCCCTACGTCGCTACAAGACGCTAAATATTAGAAAAACCCTACATATAGGGAATAGCCCCTACTTTTAGCAACCTACGGAGTTAGTATGTCACTAATATTGAGCCCATTATTAAACATGTAAGGAAAGTCTAAAGTCGGGCGGGGCCGACTATATTATACCCTGCACCACTTTGTAGATCTAAATTTTCGATACCATATCACATCCGTCAACTGTGTTGAGGGCTATATATAAAGGTTTGTCCCAAATACATACATTTAAATATCACTGGATCTGGACAGAATTTGATAGACTTCTACAAAATCTATAGACTCAAAATTTATATCGGCTAATGCACTAGGGTGCAACACAATGTTAGTAAAAAATATGGGAAACATTTAAATTTGAAGCAATTTTAAGGAAACTTTGCAAAAGTTTATTTATGATTTATCGCTCGATATATATGTATTAGAAGTTTAGGAAAATTAGAGTCATTTTTACAACTTTTTGACTAAGCAGTGGCGATTTTACAAAGAAAATGTTGGTATTTAGACAATTTTTGTCGAAATCAGAAAAACATATATATGGGAGCTATATCTAAATCTGAACCGATTTCAACCAAATTTGGCACGCATAGCAACAATGCTATTTGTACTCCCTGTGCAAAATTTCAACTAAATCGGAGCAAAAAATTGGCCTCTGTGGTCATATGAGTGTAAATCGGCCGAAAGCTATATATTGGAGCTATATCTAGATCTGAACCGATTCCAACCAAATTTGACACGCATAGCTACAATGCTAATTCTACTCCCTGTGCAAAACTTCAACTAAATCGGAGCCACAAATTGGCATCTGTGGTCATATGAGTGTAAATCGGCCGAAAGCTATATATTGGAGCTATATCTAAATTTGAACCGATTTCAACCAAATTTGGCACGCATAGCTACAATGCTAATTCTACGCCCTGTGCAAAATTTCAACCATATTGGGGTAAAACTCTGGCTTCTGGGACCGTATTAGTCCATATCGGGCGAAAGATATATATGGGAGCTATATGTAAATCTGAACCGATTTCAATAAAATTTGGCACACTTGACTATAGTACTAATTGTTCTTCTTGTGCAAAATTTTAAGCAAATTAGGGTAAAACTCTGGCTTCTGGGGCCATAGAAGTCTATATCAGGCGAAATATATATATATGGTAGCTATATCTAAATCTGAACCAATTGGTATAATATTATGCACGTATGATTGATACCACAGAAGGTCACTTTGTGTAAAATTTGAGTACGATCAGTTAATAAATGAGGCCCCTATGATCAAAAATAATGGTTTTAGGGGCAAATTTTTCAAAATCGGGCGATACATATATATGGAAGCTATATCAAAATCTGAACCGATTTCGATGAAATTTCCCACATACAGTTAGAGCTATAGCAGATTACAATTAGCCAACTTTGAGTACGATCGGTTGATAAATAAGGGTTTTACGGCCAAATTTGACCAAATCGGGAGATAAATATATATGGGAGCTATACCTAATCTGAATCGATTTCGATGAAATTGCGCACATAAGTTAGAGGTATAGAAGATTATATTTAGCCAACTTTGAGTACTATCGGTTGATAAATAAGGGTTTTACGGCCAAATTTGGCAAAATCGGGCGATACATATATATGGGAGCTATATCTAAATCTGAACCGACTTCAATTATTTTTGGCACATATTGTCAGTACCATAAAAGATTAGAGTAAGCCAAGTTTGAGTAAGATCGCTTAATAAATAAGGTATTTATGGCCAAATTTGGGAAAATCGGGCGATACATATATATGGGAGCTATATCTACACGCAAAGAAAAAAAACGTTTGGAAAACGTGTACCGAAAACGTTTTTCTTTTGTTAGAGTTTTTTGAATTGCTTCGAAAATTTTAAACTTTTATTACCAAAAAAATTCGTTTGTTACAAAATTTTTATTTTTTCAATAAAAAAAGTTATTTTTGAAACAACAACACAGTCCATTTCGTTTATATCAAACATTTTTCTTTTCTGACTTTAGGTCTTTAATAAGACACATTTTACAGTTCAAAATTTAATATACAACAATGTAATGTTGAACATTTTTTCGGAATCTTCCGAATATATCTGGAATATATGTAAAAAAAAAAAAAAAACTTTGGTCGAAGCAGGGATCGAACCCACGACCCTTGGCATGCAAGTCGGACGTAGCAACCACTGCTCCACCGTGGCAAACTAAATGTTTACTTCTGTTAAATAAACTTTGTTTATTCGGTTCGTGGGCGCCGCAAGCTATGCTATATAAATATAACTTATATGGACAATTATCTATTGATGACTATAACAGGTACATAGCTCAATGGTTAGTGTGTTGGCTTACAAAGTGCATGGTCCGCGATTCGATTCTCCGTCCAGGCGAAAGGTAAAAAAAATTTTAAAAATTTATAAAATTGTATAATTTCTTCTACATTGTTGGTATTACAGGAAAAGGTGTTATGAACTAAAAAACTTCGTGATTGTGAGAAAGATGTGAGGGAAAATGCAATTAGCAAGAAAACAACGTTTTTTTTTTTTGAGTTAGTCTTTATGAAATTGTTTTTACATCCTGGAAAAGAATAAACGTTTATCACAAAAAGTATATACTTTTCTTCCAAATACACTTCCTTACAGCGAAAAGCAAATGAGAAACGAACTTTGTTTGTCTAAAATTTCGTTTGGGAGGAAAGAATTATTTTTTTGCGTGTAAATCTGAACCGATTTCGATGAAATTTTGCGGACTTAAAGGGTGATGAAAAAGTTTACTATGTGCAAAATTTGATGACGATCGGTGAGTAATAAAGCGGAACGTGACCCCATTTGTCAAAATCGGGCGATACATATATATGGAAGCTATATCTAAATTTGATCCGATTTCTTCCAAATTCAATGGCGTTCGTCCTTGCACCCTAAAAACAACTTGTACCAAATTTCATCAAAATCGGTTAATAATTAAGACCGAAATCTTGCGTACAACAAATACATGGACAGATGGACAGACGGATGGACGGATGGACACCAAGGGCTAGATCGACTCAGGAGGTGATTCTGAGTCGATCGGTATATATTTTATGGGGTCTAAAATCAATATTTCTGGTAGGCACATTTTTTTTTGGCAGATCAAAGGTATTATACCCTGACCACTATGTGGTTTAGGGCATAAAAAGGGTTAGAAACCATATTTCTCACTTTCGACTTTCTTTTCCTTGAATAGGGTCAAATAGGCTTAACATCTCTTATCAAATTTACCTCAACCTTTATTTTGGGAGCTAGTTTTTTTATATCTGGTGTTAAAAATAAAATCTGAATCCACAAAATACTTGTTTGTGGTATGGAATATTTCATAAATCACACAAAAACAAAAAAGAGGAGATTGTTTTCCTATTTTAAGATTTCAAAACACGATTCACAAGGTCATAGCCAAACAAACAAATGTTTGAAAGCGTTTGATGTGCGTTGCCAACAAACAAAGTGTACACGATGATTGAGCACTACTTTATGTATATTTTCTAAAAATATCTTTCATAGCCCACTTGTTAACACACTTTTTTCTTCTTGTTTTTTTTTGGTGCTGATAAAGAGCACACCAAAAAACTGGAAAGTTTTCAAAAAGTAAATATATACTTATAAATACCTTAGCTCGTATATACACCAAACTAGATGAAAGAAAGTTATTTTGATTTCACCATCGCAAAACGGGGTCACTATGTGCACATGTTTGGTCGATATTCCTAAAAGGAAAACTCTATCATAGAGTACCTGATTCACATTTCAACTCTCCTTTGTCTTATAAATAAGCGATTTCAAATCCATTTTAAATGGATTTCGAGCCTAATGTGTATAAGGTATAAATTTGAAAAACAACAAAGCTATTATTCTTTGTTTGGCTAAAAGATATAATTCTAAGGCTTTGAAATCACGTTAGTCACAGATGGTAGAATTCTTGCACAACTTACCTCTCCAACTAAAAGGTACTTCAATTTTGTACATATATTCGTATACAAAATTCTGACCAAATTTTCTATAGAAATTTTGAGAACAATTTCTACAGAATTAAAATTTTGAACAAATTTTCTATAGAAATAAAATGTTGTCCAAATTTTCTATAAAACTATACACAAATTTTATTTCTATAGAAATAAAAATTTGAAAACATTTTCTATACAAATGAAATATTGAGACAATTTTCTATAAAAATAAAATTTTGAAAAAAATTCCATAGAAATAAAATTTTGACCAAATTTTCTATAGAAATAAAATTGTGAGAAAATTTTCTATAAAAAAAATTTTTTTTGACCACGATTTCTGTAGAAATAAAATTTTGGAGAAAATAAAATAAAATTTTTACCAAATTATTTTATAGAATTAAAATTGTAACCAAATCTTCTATAGAAATAAAATGTTGACAAAATCTTCTATAGAAATAAAATTTTGGCAAACTTTTCTATAGAAATAAAATGTTGACAAAATTTTCTATAGAATTAAATTTTTGACAAAATTTTCTATAGAAATAAAATTTTGACAAAATTGTCTATAGAAATAAATGTTGACAAACTTTTCTATAGAAATAAAAATTTGACAAAAATTTCTATAGAAATAAAAATTTGACAAAAATTTCTATAGAAATAAAATTTTGACAATATTTTCTATAGAAATGATATTGGACAACATTTTCTATAGAAAGAAGTAAAATGATGACAAAATTTTCTATAGAAATACAAATTTGACAAAAATTTCTATAGAAATAAAGTTTTGACAAAATTTTCTAAAGAACTAAATTTTGACAATATTTTCTATAAAAATACAATTTTGACAAAATTTTCTATAGAAAAAAAAATTTGACAAAATTTTCTATAGAAATTAAAATTTGACAAAATTTTCTATAGAAATAAAATTTTGACAAAATTTTCTATAAAAATAATATTTTAACAAAATTTTCAATAGAAATAAAATTTTGACAAAATTTTGTTTAGAAATAAAATTGTGAGAAATTTTTCAATAACAAAAAAAATTGACCAAAATTTCTGTAGAAATAAAGTTTTGAGAAAATAAAATAATATTTTGACAAAATTTTTTTATAGAATTAAAATTTTAACCAAATTTTCTACAGAAAAAAAATCTTGAAAACATTTTCTATAGAAATATAATTTTGACAAAATTATCTATAGAAATAACAATTTGTCAAAACTTTCGATAGAAATAAAATTTTCACAAAATTTTCAAAAGAAATAAAATTTTGACAATATTTTCTATAAAAATAAAATTTTAAGAATATTTTCTATAACAATACAATTATGACAAAATTTTCTATAGAAATAAAATTTTGACAACAATTTCTATAGAAATAAAATTTTGACAAAATTTTCTATAAAAATAATATTTTGACAAAATTTTCTATAGAAATAAAATTTTGACATTTTCATTAGAAATAAAATTGTGCGAAAATTGTCTATAGAATTAAAATTTTGGAATAAAAAGAGATATAAAGTATTGAGAAAATAATATAGAATAAAACAAGAATATACGGCCGTAAGTTCGGCCAGGCCGAAGCTTATGTACCCTCCATCATGGATTGCGTAGAAACTTCATCTAAACACTGCCATCCACAATCGAATTACTTAAGTTGCGGTAACGCTTGCCGATGGCAAGGTATCTTAAAACCTCCTAACACCATCTTCTAAATTGTATGTAAGTCCATACGTGGTATATATTAAATCAAACAAGTACATACGGCCGCAAGTTCGGCCAGGCCGAATCTTATGTACCCACCACCATGGATTGCGTAGAAACTTCTACGAAAGACTGTGATTTAGTCCATACATGGTATATATTAGACAAAAAAGTTATGCATAGTTAAGTCTACAAATAATTACGAATCGATATGGACTTTTTGTACGTAGAGAGCCAGAATTGAAATATGGGGGTCGCTTATATGGGGGCTATAACAATTATGAACTTGATATGGACCAATTTTTGTGTGATTGGGGATCGATTTATCTGAGGGCCATATATAACTATAGACCGATATGGACCTAGTTAGGCATGGTTGTTAACGACCATATACTAGCACAATGTACCAAATTTCAACTCACTCGGATGAAATTTGTTCCTCCAAGAGGTTCCAAAACCAAATCTCGGGATCGGTTTATATGGGGCTATGTACGATTATGGACTGATATGGACCACTTTTGGCATGGTTGTTAAATATCATATACTACCACCACGTATCAAATTTCAAGCAGATCGGATGAATTTTGCTTCTCCAAAAGGCACCGGAGGTCAAATCTGGGGATCGGTTTATATGGGAGCTATATATAATTATGGACTGATAGGAACCAATTCCTGCATGGTTGTTGGATACCATATACTAACATCACGTACCAAATTTCAACAGAATCAGATGATTTTTGCTCTTTCAAGGGGCTCTGGAGGTCAAATCTGGGGATCGGTTTATATGGGGCCTATATATAATTATGGACCGATATCGACCAATTTTTGCATGGAAGTTTGAGGCCATATATTAACACCACCTACCAAATTTCAACTGAATCAGATGAATTTTGGTCTTCCAAGAGGTTCCGGAGGTCAAATCTGGTGATCGGTTTATATGGGGGCTATATATAATTATAAACCGATGTGGACCAATTTTTGCATGGTTGTTATAGACCATATACTAACATCACGTACAAAATTTCAGCCGGATCGGGTGAAATTTACTTCTCTTAGCGGCCTCGCAAGCCAAATCGGGGGATCGGTTTATATGGGGGCTAAATATAATTGTGGACCGATGTGGACCAATTTTTGCATGATTGTTAGAGATCATATACTAACACCATGTACCAAATTTCAGCCGGATCGGACGAAATTTGCTTCTCTTAGAGGCCTCGCAAGCCAAATCGGGGGATCGGTTTATATGGGGGCTATATATAATTATGGACCGATGTGGACCAATTTTTGCATGGTTGTTAGAGACCATATACTGACATCATGTACCAAATTTCAGCCGGATCGGATGAAATTTGCTTCTCTTAGGGGCCTCGCAAGCCAAATCGGGGGATCGTTTTATATGGGGGCTATATATAATTACGCACCGATGTGGACCAATTTTTGCATGGTTGTTAGAGACCATATACTAACACCATGTACCAAATTTCAGCCGGATCGGATGAAATTTGCTTCTCTTAGAGGCCTCGCAAGCCAAATTTTGGGGTCCGTTTATATGGGGGCTATACGTAAAAGTGGACCGATATGGCCCATTTGCAATACCATCCGACCTACATCAATAACAACTACTTGTGCCAAGTTTCAAGTCGATAGCTTGTTTCGTTCGGAAGTTAGCGTGATTTCAACAGACGGACGGACGGACGGACGGACGGACATGCTCAGATCGACTCAGAATTTCACCACGACCCAGAATATATATACTTTATGGGGTCTTAGAGCAATATTTCGATGTGTTACAAACGGAATGACAAAGTTAATATACCCCCCATCCTATGGTGGTGGGTATAAAAAGATCGATCCAATACGTATATAATTCAGTTTGACAAAGTAGACATACAATTTTGACAAAATTTTCTACAGAAATAAAATTTTAACAAAATTTTTTCTATAGAAATAAAATTTTGACAAAATTTTCTATAGAAATAAAATCTTGGTAGATTATTTTTGGCTCGAGTGGCAACCATGATTATGAACCGAATAAAATTTGAACAAAATTTTCTATAGAAATAAAATTTTGACAAAATTTTCTATAGAAAAAAAATTTTGACAATGATGAAAATTTTATTATGGACCGCATAAAATTTTAACTAAATTTTCTCTAGAAATCAAATTTTGACAAAATTTTCTATAGAAATAAAATTTTGATAACATTTTCTACAGAAATAAAATTTTAACAAAATTTTCTATAGAAATAAAATTTTCACAAAATTTTCTATAGAAATAAAAATGTTGACAAAATTTTCTATAGAAAGAAAATTTTGACAAAAATTTCTACAGAAAGAAAATTTTAACAAAATTTTCTATAGAAATAAACTTTTGACAAAATTTTCTATAGAAATAAAATCTTGGTAGATTATTTTTGGCTCGAGTGGCAACCATGAAAACTGTTTCGGAAAACTGTTTTACGATAAGGCCAAAAATTTGATATGCTTAAGTCTAAATATTATTTAATTTGAATAAAGAGAATAGACATTCGGAACCAAGAGAATAGACATTTGAAAAACAAACAGCATATGTTTTCGCCTTGAGAGCAGCATTTTATGTATGTGTGGACATGTGTTTTGTTTATCATTTTGGCATTATGGGCATAATAAAATAACGAAAGGGCATATACTCTTTTTAGAGTTGGGACAGTAAAATGAAATAAGGTGGAAATAGTGAAAAATTACACAGTAAAATGTATAAAAACAAAGTTTAGTTCCTCTTTATTAATAAGTAGTCCACGAGGAGTTGACGGACACCTTCAAATATAAAAGCGGACATTAAGCTCGAGTTTTGCAGCTAAAACAATTTAAAAAGTTTATTTTCTTTAAAATGACTTATTGAAGAAAAGTAAAAGGAATTTTAGAGCGATGGTGTTAAATGCTAGTAAAAAACTTTTCACTCCTAAATAAATTTATGTTTATATTATAAAATTATGTTTGTATGTTTATACTCGACTCCACGTTCTTCTTTTGTTAGTTTTTGAATTCCTTCCAAATTTTAAAGTTTTGTCCAAAAACAGTTTTTTAGTACAAAATTGTTATTTTTCCAATAAAAAATAATATTTTATCCAAAAATCAGTCAATTTCGTTTATACCACGCACTGTTACTGACTATAAATCTTTAATAACGCACATTTCGAAGTTTCATTTAAAAAAATTTAATATAGTATAAATATAAATGTGTAAATTAAAAAAAAAAAAAAACAAAAAAATGTTCGGTCGGAGCAGGGATTGAACCCACGACCCTTTGCATGCAAGGCAGACATGCTAACCACTGCTCCACGTGGCAAACAAATGTATGTTTCTGTTAAATAATGTTATGTTTGCATGGGCTAGTGGGCGCTGCACACTATGCTATATAAATGTAACTTAAAATGATAATTATCTACTGGTGACAATAACAGCTACGTAGCCCAGTGGATAGTGTGTTGGCTTACAAACTGTATGGTCCTCGGTTCGATTCTCCGTGCAGGCGAAAGGTAAAATTTAAAAAATTTATAAAAGTGAATAATTTCTTCAACATTATTACAGAAAAAGGTGCCAATAACTAAAAAAATTCGTGGAAGTGAAAATTACGAGTATGTTAGGGAATGAGCACAATCGTGTTTGGGAAAAATTCTTCCAAGCATATAATATTTTTGGCTCAAAATGCTTCCAAACATATAATATGTTCACATAAAACAAACATATTAATGTTTCGGCAGTATGCAATAATATATGTGCTTCCTGCAAAATATGTTTGGAACATATGTTAAAGAAGCGATTTTTTTGAGGGTGCATATACTAACACCATGTTCCAAATTACAACCGGATTGGATGAAATTTGCCTCTCTTGGAGACTTCGCAAGCCAAATCTGGGGATCGGTTTATATGGGGGCTATATATAATTATGAACCGATGTGGACCAACTTTTGCACGGTTGTTAGAGACCATATACCAATACCATGTACCAAATTTCAGCCGGATTGGATGCAATTTGCTCCTCTTTGAGGCTTCACAAGCCAAATCTGGAGATCGGTTTATATGGGGTCTATATATAATTATGGAACGATGTGGACCAATTTTTGCATGGTTGTTAGAGACCATATACCAACATCATGTACCAAATTTCAGCCGGATCGAATGAAATTTGCTTCTCTTTGAGGCTCGGCAAGCCAAATCTGGAGATCGGTTTATATGGGGTCTATATATAATTATGGAACGATGTGGACCAATTTTTGCATGGTTGTTAGAGACCATATACCAATATCATGTACCAAATTTCAGGCGGATCGGATGAAATTTGCTTCTCTTTGAGGCTCCGCAACCCAAATCTGGGGATCGGTTTATATGGGCACCATATATAATTATGGACCGATGTGGACCACTTTTTGCACGGTTGTTAGAGACCATATACCAATACCATGTACCAAATTTCAGCCGGATTGGATGCAATGTGCTCCTCTTTGAGGCTTCGCAAGCCAAATCTGGAGATCGGTTTATATGGGGTCTATATATAATTATGGAACGATGTGGACCAATTTTTGCATGGTTGTTAGAGACCATATACCAACATCATGTACCAAATTTCAGCCGGATCGAATGAAATTTGCTTCTCTTTGAGGCTCGGCAAGCCAAATCTGGAGATCGGTTTATATGGGGGCTATATATAATTATGGACCGATGTGGACCAATTTTTGCATGATTGTTATAGACCATATACCAACACCATGTACTAAATTTCAGGCGGATCGGATGAAATTTGCTTCTCTTTGAGGCTCGGCAAGCCAAATCTGGAGATCGGTTTATATGGGGGCTATATATAATTATGGACCGATGTGGACCAATTTTTGCATGATTGTTATAGACCATATACCAACACCATGTACTAAATTTCAGCCGGATCGGATGAAATATGCTTCTCTTAGAGGCTCCACAAGCCAAATCTGGGGATCGGCTTATATGGGGGCTATATATAATTAAGGACCGATATGGACCAATTTTTGCATGGTTGTTAGAGACCATATACCAACACCATGTACCAAATTTCAGCCGGATCGGATGAAATTTGCTTCTCTTTTAGGCTCCGCAAGCCAAATCTGGAGATCGGTTTATATGGGGGCTATATATAATTATGGACCGATGTGGACCATTTTTGCATGGTTGTTAGAGACCATATACAAACACCATATACCAAATTTCAGCCGGATCGGATGAAATATGATTCTGTTAGAGGCTCCACAAGCCAAATCTGAGGGTCCCTTTATATGGGGGCTATACGTAAAAGTGGACCGATATGGCCCATTTTCAATACCGTCCTACCTACATCGATAGCAACTACTTGTGCCAAGTTTCATGTCTTTAGCTTGTTTCGTTCGGAAGTTATCGTGATTTCAACAGACGGACGGACGGACGGACATGCTTAGATCGACTCAGAATTTCACCACGACCCAGAATATATATACTTTATGGGGTCTTAGAGCAATATTTCGATGTGTTACAAACGGAATGACAAAGTTAATATACCCCCATCCTATGATGGAGGGTATAATAAGTTATATAGAATTAAAATTGTAACCAAATTTTTTACAGAAATAAAATCTTGGCAAAATTTTCTATAGAAATAACATTTTGACCAAATTTTCTATAGAAATAAAATTTTGACAAAATTTTCTATATAAATAAAATGTTGCCAAAATTTTCTATAGAAATAAAATTTTGACAACATTTTCTATAGAAATAAAATTTTGACAATATTTTCTATAGAAATCATATTGGACAACATTTTCTATAGAAAGAAAATGTTAACCAAATTTTCTATAAAAATGAAATTTTGAGAAATTTTTCTATTAAGAATTTTTTTGACAAAATTTTCTATAGAAATAAAATTGGACAAAATTTTCTATAGAAATAAATTTGAGAAAATTTTCGATAGAAATAAATTGTTAACCAAATTTTCTATAGAAATAAAATTTTGACAAAAGTTTTTATAGAAATAAAATTTGGAGAAAATTTTCCATAGAAATAAAATGTTGAGAAATAGGAGTTAATTGATATGCTCTAATCTTTATGACAATCAACATGAATGACATTCCACCAAGTCTATAGCTCTAGAGGAATTTGAAGAGACAGCAGGTGCTCCCAAACATGTATATTTTAGCTCCAAGAGAATATATTTTTTTTTTCGATGTACCGAACAAAATTTATCAATGCTTTAGGTTATGGGATACTCAACACTGTGCTTCAATATGTCGAGTTCTATATGAATGTGGTGTTGGGGTTTTTTAAAGGGAACAAATTAGTTTGACAGTTTCAGTGATTTATGACAGATTTTCTACTCATAACAAACAAATATCTTTAAACACTCTAAAAGGAATTTCCAACAAATACAAGAGAAAATGTATAATACTGCTTTATGATGTTTCAAATTTATAGAGAACTAACCAAACCTGGTCCGCTTCGTTGATTTATTTAAAGCTGAAGGACTCTGTTTTGTTATACAATATCGCATTTATTGTGACCAACATTTTTGTGGTATATTATGCGGCAAATAAGTCAACCACACCCTTTGCCGAACATTGCGAAGGATATGGTTGACTTATGTGACTAAAAACATTGCAAATGATTTGGAGTTGTTTCAGACATTACAATGATTACGAATATCGACTAATACTAACGTCACATGTCGGAGCATCGGACAACCAACTCATGGAGTCAGGATTCATCACAGCGACCAAAAATATATATTTTTATGGTTCCCAACCCCAGGGGACTCATCTACTTTTTACAGTCACCTTCTACGTTCACTGAAAATTTCAATTAAATTGGTTCACTCATTTCTAGGTGATGTGTGTTTTAATACCCTGCGTACATATGTTTGCAACACCCAGAAGGAGATGAGATGGATGTCATGGGGTAATTGGCAATAATGCTCAGGGCCGTCCCTGAGTCGATCTAGCCATGTCCGTCCGTCTGTGTATACCGATCATCATAGAATTAAATTCTGAATCGATTTAGCAGTTTAGGTCCCATTATCCTCAAAATTGTCAAATTTAGTATTACTTTGGCTCAAAGGCCATCGTTATTGATTTTGGAAAATTGGTTCAGATTTAGATAAAGCTGCGATATATAGTAATCACCGATCAGCTCATAATTGGATTGTTTATCAAACGATCGTCTTCAAATTCCGTACACCCGAATATTTTGTAAGTCTAGGAAAACTTGCTAAGAGTCATTCAAATCTGATTTCGATATGGATTTAATTGGCGCCAGGGATCAAATTTTGCCTTTATTTCCTTCAAATTTTGCACAAATATTACAATTGTATCATCAAGTACGCCAAATTTGGTTGACATCGGTTCAGATTTAGATATAACTGCCATATATATCATTCGCCCAATTTAGATTCATACACAGAAAAAAAATTCACGAAATTTTGTTTAATTAAAGGCTTAATTGAATTTAAAACAAGTATATACAGCACTAAGTTCGGCCGCGTCGAATCTTAAATACCCACCACCATGAACCAAATATTAGGGTTTCCTTTGAAATTTCAGGAGGGCTTGAGGACTTGAGGACACTTCCCGAAGATAAATTTAAAGATTTCACCTATGAGGACTATATTAGATTCTGGATTTATAAGAACCATTTTTGTTTGAGTTTTAGAGGAATCTCTTGTAAGTGTGCAAGAAAATTATAAAATAACGTCTTGATTTGAAATCTTAAATCTGTAGAAGCAAAATCTGGAAATTTTACATTGAGTTTCAAGCAATTTTCATGATCAGTGCGCCTTCTACACCCTCAAGAAGTGAAGTCGGTCTATATGGAGGCATTACCAAATGGACCGATAAAAACTTAATCCGATACACGTTTTTGTGAGCCTAAAATTCCAGAATAGTTACAATTTCAGGCAAATCAGATAAGTACTACGGTTTCTAGAAACCCAAGGAGTTAAATCGGGAGATCGTTCCTATGGGGGCTACACTAAAATATGGGCCGATACTCACCGTTTTCGGCACACCTCTTTATGACCCGAAAGTACCTCTAGATTTCCAATTTCAGGCAAATAGGATAAAAACTTCGGATTTTAGAAGCCCAAGAAGTAAAATCGGGAAATCGGTCTTTATGGGGGCTATACCAAAATATGGACCGATACTCACCATTTTCGGCACACCTCTTTATGGTCCTAAAATACCTCTAGATTTCCAATTTCAGACAAATTGGATAAAAACTACGATTTCTATAAGCCCAAGACCCCAAATCGGGAGGTCGGTTTATATTGGGACCATACCAAAACATGGACCGATACTCACAATTTTTTGCACACGTATTTGTGGTCCTACAAAACCTCTAGATTTCCAGTTTCAGGTAAATTGAATGAAAACTGCGGTTTCTATAAGCCCAAGAAGTAAATTCGGGAGATCGGTCTATATGGGGGCTATACTAAAATATGGACCGATACTCACCGTTTTCGGTACACCTCTTTAAGACCCGAAAATACGTCTAGATTTCCAATTTCAGACAAATTGGATAACAACTACGGTTTCTATAGGCCCAAGACCCCAAATAGGGAGGCCGTTTTATATGGGGACCATACCAAAACATGGACCGATACTCACAATTTTTGGCACACGTATTTGTGGTCCTACAATACCTCTAGATTTCCACTTTCAGGTAAATTGAATAAAAACTGCGGTTTCTATAAGCCCAAGAAGTAAAATCGGGAGATCAGTCTATACCAAAACATGGACCGATACTCACCATTTTTGGGACACCTCTTTATGGTCATAAAATACCTCTAGATTTCAAATTTCAGGCAAATTGGATAAAAACTACGATTTCTATAAGCCCAAGACCCCAAATCGGGAGGTCGTTTTATATGGGGACCATTCCCAAACATGGACTGATACTCACAATTGTTGGCACACGTATTTGTGGTCATAAAATACCTCTGGATTTCAAATTTCAGGCAAATTGGATAAAAACTACGATTTCTATAAGCCCAAGACCCCAAATCGGGAGGTCGTTTTATATGGGGACCATTCCCAAACATGGACTGATACTCACAATTGTTGGCACACGTATTTGTGGTCATAAAATACCTCTAGATTTCCAATTTCAGGAAAATTGGATGAAAACTACGATTTCTATAAGCCCAAGAACTAAAATCGGGAGATCGGTTTATATAGGGGCTATACCTAAATATGGACCTATGCTCACAATTTTTGGCACACGTATTTGTGGTCCTACAATACCTCTAGATTTCCAATTTCAGGTAAATTGAATAAAAACTGCGGTTTCTATAAGCCCAAGAAGTAAAATCGGGAGATCGGTCTATATGGGGGCTATACCAAAACATGGACCGATACTCACAATTTTTGACACACGTATTTGTGGTCATAAAATACCTCTAGATTTCAAATTTCAGGCAAATTGGATAAAAACTACGATTTCTATAAGCCCAAGACCCCAAATCGGGAGGTCGGTTTATATGGGGACTATATCAAAACCTGGACCGATATAGCCCATCTTCGAACTTGACCTGCCTGCGGACAAAAGACGAGTTTGTGCAAAATTTCAGCACGAAGACTGTATTGTTTGAAGACTGTAAGGTGATTACAACAGACAGACGGACATGGTTATATCGTCTTAGAATTTCTCCCTGATCAAGAATATATATACTTTATATAGTCGGAAATCGATATTTCGATGTGTTACAAACGGAATGACAAACTTATTATACCCCCGTCACCATTCTATGGTGGTGGGTATAAAAAAAATATTCAATCAAAAATTTAATTACTTCAACAAATTTTTTAATTGAAACAAAAAGCAATCACAAAAATTAATTATTTTTTTAAATTGGATCAACTAATTTTTTTAATTGACTTTCAATTAATGTTTTAATTGATAGTATAATTTCTCTAATTGGATCAATGCATTTCGTGATTGAATCATAAAATACATTTTTTTGTATGTATGACCACCGGAAGCCTAAGTTTCATTTCGATTTAATTAAAATTTTGCACTGAGAGTAGAAATCACATTTTAGCAATATGTGCCAAAAGTAGTTCAATTGGTTAGAAGTTTAATAGAGCGTCCATATCACATATACGCCTGATTGGGTGAAATATGGTAGACAATTTTATATTTTACACCCTCTCTCAAGGGGATTTGACTTAAATTGGTTTTATTTTACACAGATTTTGGCATTCTATTTTCATCCAAATTGATTCAGAATCGGATAAAATTTAGATAAGGCTCCGACTTGTGTAAATGTCGCTCGATGTGATCAAATATTGTCACAAACCCCACAACTTAGCACCTATCTTGCCGAGATCTTACCCATATCCTTGTAAAATCGCCACTACTAAGTAGTCAAAAATGTAAAACTGCCTCAAATTTACCTATACCTCTAATATATATGCAGTGAAACCTCTCATATTTGGTCACTCTGAAAACCGGACACCTCCCAACTGTGGACAGATAACTGGGGACGGTTGCTATATTAACACATTAAAATTAACCTCTCATAACTGGACACCTCCCAAAATCGTGTGTGTCCACCTTTCAGAGATTTCACTGTACATAACAGAGATTTCACTGTACATAATACAAAATGATTTTGAATGACCGTAAAATGAAGTTGATCGAGATAGCACAGGCCTTAAAGTTATCAAAGGAACGTGTTGGTCATATCATTAATCAATGTTTGGATATGCGGAAGCTCTGTGCAAAATGGGTGCCGCGCGAATTTTGTGTTTTACCGAGTTCCGGGGTTTTTTAAAAAAATTAAATAAAGGTATACGTTGTGTTTCGATCAAATGCCCAGATCAGACTCGTTCTTTATTTGTTTTCATTAAATGAGCTTACTTCTTAATTTTACAATTTTGCTTACTATGCTAACGTTTGACTTAAATATAAATTCTGCTTATTATTTGAATTAAATGGAAATATTATGGTTTGCCCAATACCGGATACGGTATTGGGTTACTGTCTGGCTTTTGAATTTCTTTAAGCAATTCATCAATTTTATCAGGTAACTCATTTTTTATGTAGGTCTGGGGGTTTGCATATGTAACTACCCTCCCCTTTAGACCAGAATTCTCCTGAATTCTATTATTCAAGTTAATTTTAATTTTATTAAATTTTGTTTTCCACAAAATGATTATTAAGACAATTATAACTATGAGAAAAATATTACATGTGTATATGATTTTATTATGAATTTTTAGGTTTGAAATATTTTGAAAATTAATTTTATTTTCTTCGTTTATTTGTTCAAATGTTAATTTTTCTGTAAAATTTTGTATATCATCGTATCGCAAACTCATAATATTTCCTTGTACATTTTCAATTAAGTTTGAATAATAATAATCATTTATTTTTATTGAACAATTATTAAATTGAATGATATAATTTCCACTTAAAATAGTATTATTTTTATTACATGTATTGTTTACAAATAAATTTACTGAATTTTTAACCATTATTGTTTTTTCATCTAAAAGTATAATTTCCAAGTCTTTATTTGTAACAAGTTTACAATTTTGTGTTATTATACAATGAGTGCTCGGTTTTAATTGTCTAAAATGTTTATTTTCTTCAAATTTCATAGTTTTATTTTTATATGTAAAAACTTCTTCTATTTGAGCATCTATTTCTTTTTGTTCTTTATTTGGTAATGGTATAATTTTTCTTATTTTTGCTTGTATAAATATTTTTGGAATTTTTATACCCAAAATTAAATAAGTATTATTAAAAGTTGCTATACCGAGTTGTAAATATTTTAATTTATTAAAATCAATATTGTATTTGGTTATTTCATTATTTGTTAAAATATTTGGGTGTATTAATCCGTATTTAGCAGAAACTACATTATCTTGTATTTGTTCTATTTTACTTTTTATCAATTGAATTTTTGTAATTTGTTGTAAATACATATGCTCTTGATATTCTTGATTTTCAAATTTATTTATTGCATTAAAACTTTTTTCAATTTCCATTCGATCATATTTTACAATATTTTTAATTTGTTCTATAGCTATATTAAAATGATTATTTATAGATATTTGTTTATTTACTGTGTCGTCCGTCTGTAGAAAATGTTTTTGTATAGTCTGTCTGTCGTAATCGTCCATTGTACCAAATGTCCATTTTGATAATGTTCCTATAGCATTTATTAGTCCTCGTTTTTGTCTAATTTGTCTAGGTATAAGCGTCATTAGTTTATTACGAGCTTCTAATAATTCTGATTGTAATATGTCTTTGTTACTAGCCTTCATTAATATAATATCGTCTGTCATTTCATTAATGATATTTTCTATTTCTTTAACGTCAATTATGTGTAGTACTATGTCACTGTCCAAAACTATATCCTGGTTTTTCAATTCCAAATCAATAAATCCTGTTTGGTCCACTAATTCTGTCAATGTCATTGCTGTTTCAGTCTGTCGAGTCATTATCATCATTAGTATCATTATTAATATCTGAAAATTTTAAAGGTTTTTTAATATTAATAGGGTGAATATTTTGTAATTTCCCTTTTCTAAATTTTGGCTGTTCTTTATGCCTAACTGCTTTGTAATTTTTAATAAAACCTTCAGATCTGGTTTCTTCATAATCCTCTCTGTTTTTATTTAATTTGCTTATGATTTTATATTTTGTTGCCTCTATATTATTTTTTACTATTGCCGGGTCCACTTTATTGTTATGCACTTCATTTGGAGTATATTTGATTGTGGAGTGAAATCTTTCATTGTAATTTCTAATAGCTTTCTGGATTAATTGTCTGATTGGTAAACCTTTTTCAGTTTTATATAAAATCCTAAATTTTTCCACAATTGTATTATGGAATCTTTCAATGTCTCCGTTACCTGTATGGCTATTTGGTTTAGTCAAATGTAATTCAATGTTTTGAGTATCCAAAAATTCTTTTATCCTTGCAGCTTTAAATTCATTATCTGCTACTATTTTATTTGGTATTCCTAATTTAGTAAAATGATCTTCTAACTGTTCTATAATTGTGACATGATTTCTGTCATTTAACGGATAAGCTGCACCAAATTTCGAAAATTTGTCAATAATTGTTAAGAAATGGTGTCCTTTCATGATATATGTGTCTATATGTATAATTTCATTTTTCCTAGAGGGAGTTTCTGTAAAATTAAATTTTGGTTTAATAGGCCTTCTATCATATTTAGATTCTTGACAAATTTCACATTGATTAATTACGATTTGAATCAATTCCAGTAATTTTGGATAATATATTTTATTTTTTATCTGATTATACGTTTCTAATATACCTGAATGCATGCTTTCTCTTACGTGATACAACGAAATTTGTTTAACGGCTTCGACTTCTGTTTCAATGTCCTGTGCCCTCATTGTACACTTTATAAATTCAATTTGCGTATCATTTGAAAACATTGCAATAAGTTTTTCTTGGACTATGTTATAACTGTGTTCCGAAATTTCCGAATAAATGCCAATTTTTCCTTTTATAATATACCTTCTGAATATGTCTCCCATTTCTTGGAAATCACATTCGGCTATAAATATTATTCTTTTTCCATGTACTGTTTTAAATTCTTCGACTTTATTATTTGTTAAAATTATTTGTGTTTTATATTTATTAACTATTTCTTCTTTAATTGGAAAATGATCATTTAAATTTTCTTCCGCTGAGTGTACTGTTTGTAAGGATTCATTGTCTTCTATGTTATTAACTGCAAGATTTAATATATCGCTATTGTCACTGTCTATTTCTTCCACATTGTTATCGTCGTTGTTTTGTATCCTGCTTAGAAAATCTGCTACCCTATTTTCTTTGCCTTTCAAATATTCTATGTCAAATTGATATTCCCCTAATTTTAGTAACCATCTTTGATGTCTAGGTGACATATCTTTTCCTTTATATTTCGAATGCAAAAATTTAATTGGCTGGTGGTCTGTTAGAATTTTGAATTTTCTTCCATAAACATAAGGTCTGAAATAATTTACACTCCATAAAATCGCTAAAAATTCTTTATCTGTTGCCGAATAATTTCTTTCGTGATTATTTAACGTCCTCGAAGCAAAACATACAGGATGTCCTTCCTGAGATAATACGGCACCTATAGCGTAATTTGATGCGTCCGTTGTGACTGTAAATTGTTTATCATAATTCGGATAACGTAAAATTGGATGCGAGCTTATTAATATTTTTAATTTTTCAAACGCTTCTATATAAGTGGGGTCTTTTAGATTAATTTTAACACCTTTTTTCAAATATTTAGTGATTGGTTGTGCTACTTTAGCATAATTTTTTACAAATTTACGATAATAACCTGTTAGTCCTAAGAAGCTTTTTATCTGTTTCTCTGTTTTTGGTAACTCTAAATTTTGAATAACTTTAATTTTGTTGGGATTTGGTTTCATTCCGTCTTTCGTTAAAATGTGTCCTAAAAATTCCGTTTCTTTCCGCATAAAATTACATTTGTCAATTTGGATTTTTAAATTTTTACTTTCTAAAACCTTGAATATATTTCTAATAGCTTTTACATGTTCTTGCAATGTGGTGCTAAAAATAAGAATATCGTCTAAATAAACTACGCATGTTTTATTTATAAAATCCCTCAAAATTTCGTTCATGAGCCGTTGAAATGTTGCGGGCGCATTTTTTAATCCAAACGGCATTCTTACGAATTCATATAAACCGTGAGGTGTTACAAACGCAGTTTTTTCTCTATCTTCCTGTTTTACTAAAATTTGGTGATAACCTTTTGCTAAATCTAATGTTGTAAAATACTGAGCTCGTCCTAATTTATCCAGGATTGAATCAATATTCGGGAGAGGATATTTGTCATCGATTGTAACTTCGTTTAATTTTCTATAGTCTACTACCAATCGGAATTTCTTTTGTCCAGAATTATCTATTTTCTTCGGCACTACAATTAATGGACTTGAGTATCTAGAATAGCTTTTTTGAATGATCCCTTGTTCTTCCATTTCTTGTATTTGTTTTCTTACTTCCATTTCATGTTGAGGCGGATATCTGTATAATTTTGAATTAATTTGTTGTTGTGTTGTTGTTTTAATTTCATGTTGAATTTCAGTAGTATTTGTTAATTGGTCACCTTCTTTATAGAGTAGATTTTTGAATTGTTTTATTAAAAGTGAGATTTCCTTGTATTCTTCCTCGTTTAGATGATCTAGCTTTAATCTTTCTAAATCTGATCCCTCTAGCGTATAAATTTGCTCAAAATTAAAAGGTTTATTTATAAATTGAATTTCATTGTCATTTAAAATAATTTTTCTTTCTTCAATATTTATTTTCGCGTTCAAAAATTTTAATATATCCATTCCGATGATGAAATCATAATTTCGTCCAATGAGTGGAGCTGATTTCCATCTCACTCTGGCATTGTTTGGCAAATTAAATTCTTGTGGTGCTTTTGTAATGACTTCGTATTTTATTGAATCTTCATTTGTAATTGTACTAAATATTATTGGATTTCTTAGTTTTGTTTTAGGAAAATTATTAACTTCATTATTTATTAAACTAAAGCTTGCTCCGGTATCTATAAGAGCATTATATTTTTTACCGTCAATTATCATAATTATTTTAGGCAACCACTCCGATGTGGTTTCGTAAAAAAACGCAATTATTTATTTCCCTTCCTTCATTATTTTGAAAAGTTCTTTCCTGGCTTTGCCTGACTGAGACTAAGCGATTTTGGCCAGTCTGCGGGTCAGGGTGTCCTGCCTGTTGGAAATTACTTCTACTACTCTGAATATTATCAACTTCCATTGGTTCAACCTGACCTTGCCTGAACGCATTCTGGCGATATTGGCCAGAATTCTGCCCAGGGTTTCCTGTCATTGGTCTATGGAATTTTCCAGAATTATTGGGCCTATGATTGTATAAATTTCCTTTATAATTATTATTATCCCTATAGTTGTTATACCAATTATTATTATTATTTCCTTTGTAGTAATTTTGGCCATGGTTATTATTATTATATTCGCGATAATTATTTTGCCTATATTGTCCTGATTCATTGTTATACCGTTGATACTGGTTTCTGTTTCTATAATCTTCATGAAATTGATTTTTTCTATTCCCTGCAAATTCTAATCTATTTTCTTTTGTTTTAAATTTCCTATATTCTGTCCGAATACAACTGTCTTCAAATCGCCTACTTGTCATGATTTTCAATATATTATTCAAATTAACTTCATTGTAAATTTTATCCAACAATATTCCCTGCGTCATTTCTTTTATTGTGTTTACTAATATACTGTCCATATTTGATAGGTCCAGATAGTGGTCGTCCGCATAGTATACAGTCAGTTCGTCCGCCTTATATTTAATGTCTTGAATTTCAATCATGAGTTCACTCACCGTATTTACTTTAAGATTTGCTACTTTTTTGTAAAGTTGATGGGGCTCTACATCTGGTCGATACCTCAGCTTCAGGGTTTCCTTGATCAGCAACCAGTTATCCGGTTCGGGGATGTTGATTATTACATTTTTTGCTGGTCCTTGAATAACTCTGTAGAATATAGTCCTGACTGCCTCTTTTCTAGTTTCATGGTTGGTGATTGTTGACAGCAAGTACTCTATGTTGCTAAAGAATGAATTTATGGTGATTTCTCCAACTCCGGTAAATGTGGGAAGGCTATTTATCATTTTTAGGATGCTTTCCCTTTGGCCTCCATCTACGTTGTTACGAAGTTCTAGATATGCCTGTCGCATTTGCTCCAGTTGTTGATCCTTCCTGGCTAGCTCCTCCACTAGCTCTACTGGTGGTAATTGAGTCTGTCCTTCGGTCATCCTGTTTTGATCGAAAGCTCGTTGCCTTTTATTTTTTGTGAAAATTTTGTTTGTTTTCTAACAATTTAGTGTTCACTGCACAGAAAATTTGTTTTCTGTGACTTTAGTTTCTTTGGTGGTACTGCACAGAGATCTTTTTCTTCTGTGGCTTCAGTTGATATTCTTAAGTTTTCACTTCACCAATTTTATTTTCTTTTTAGCGTTCTCTTTAATTATAAATGTTCACTGCACTTCTTTTTCGAGTGGTGTTCACTTTAATTATTTAGTAGAGTTCACTGTAAAAAGCTTTCTTTCTTTATTTTCTTTTTAGTGTTCTCTTAATTATAAATGTTCACTGCACTTCTTTTTGAGTGGTGTCCACTTTAATTATTTTTTAGAGTTCACTGTAAAAAGTTTTATATATATTTTTTTTTTCACAATTTATTTATTTTTTTATTAACCCGATTCGTATCACTGGATCCTTAAATACGTTTTATTAAGGATCCTACCGACTGCGCCAATTTTGTGTTTTACCGAGTTCCGGGGTTTTTTAAAAAAATTAAATAAAGGTATACGTTGTGTTTCGATCAAATGCCCAGATCAGACTCGTTCTTTATTTGTTTTCATTAAATGAGCTTACTTCTTAATTTTACAATTTTGCTTACTATGCTAACGTTTGACTTAAATATAAATTCTGCTTATTATTTGAATTAAATGGAAATATTATGGTTTGCCCAATACCGGATACGGTATTGGGTTACTGTCTGGCTTTTGAATTTCTTTAAGCAATTCATCAATTTTATCAGGTAACTCATTTTTTATGTAGGTCTGGGGGTTTGCATATGTAACTCGCGAGCTCACATTTGACCAAAAACAACAACGTGTTCATGATTCTGAGCGGTGTTTGCACCTGTTAACTCGTAATACACCCGAGTTTTTCCGTCGATATGTGACAATGGATGAAACATGACTCCATCACTACACTCCTGAGTCCAATCGACAGTCGGCTGAGTGGACAGCGACCGGTGGACCGTCTCCGAAGCGTGGAAAGACTCAAAAGTCCGCTGGCAAAGTAATGGCCTCTATTTTTTTATGGATTACCTTGAGAAGGGAAAAACCATCAACAGTGACTAATATATGGCGTTTTTGGAGCGTTTGAAGGTCGAAATCGCGGCAAAACGGCCCCATATGAAGAAGAAAAAAGTGTTGTTCCACCAAGACAACGTACCGTGCCACAAGTCATTGAGAACGATGGCAAAAATTCATGAATTGGGCTTCGAAATGCTTCCCCACTCACCGTATCCTCCAGATCTGGCCCCCAGCGACTTTTTCTTGTTCTCAGACCTCAAAAGGATGCTCACAGGGAAAAAATTTGGCTGCAATGAAGAGGAGATCGCCGAAACTGAGGCCTATTTTGAGGCAAAACCGAAGGAGTACTACCAAAATGGTATCAAAAAATTGGAAGGTCGTTATAATCGTTGTATCGCTCTTGAAGGGAACTATGTTGAATAATAAAAACGATTTTTGACAAAAAAATGTGTTTTTCTTTGTTAGACCGGGGACTTATCAGTCTGTTAATATAGTCCGACTTTACTTACTTGTGTTTTTGTTTTTAATTATTTTTTCATTGCATGTAGTAGGTTAGGTTAGGTTAGGTTAAAGTGGCAGCCCGATTAAAATTCAGGCTCACTTAGACTATTCAGTCCATTGTGATACCACATTAACTAAAAGTACCTATTACATATGGGCACTTCTAGTTTTAACCGCTGAACCTTCTTGATTATTTTTCTTTGTTGAACCAACCAGATTGTTCCAAAAACATTAGCAGACTGCTTAAGTTAACGTTTTCCAGATCCGCCAGTAATCTGAAGCTATATGCTCCTAAAAGTTGCTTGCGCTTTACACAAAATGCAGGACACTCACACAAGAGGTGTTTAATTGATTCTTTTTCCTCCGCATCATGACAGCTCATACAATAGTCATTATACTTCGCGCCAATAGTTTTTGCAAAATCGACTATCAGGCAGCGACCCGTTATAGCAGATATCAGGAGTGATATCTGACGTCTCGAGAACATTAGCATATCTAGTGTGCGGTTTAAGTTGAAATGGGGCCATATTTGCTTGGTGTCGTTACAACCCTTGCAATTCTCCCATCGAACATTTGCCATCCTAACAGCCTTCTCACGCAGCATGAGCTTGCAGGTAGCTAGGGGCATACCAACAAATTCCAGTTCCCCTGGAATATGTAAGGTAGTCCCTAGCCTTGCCAACTCATCCGCTTCGCAGTTCCCCGGTATGTTCCTATGGCCAGGCACCCATATTAGGTGAATATTGTACTGCTCAGCCATCTCATTGAGAGATTTGCGGCAGTCGATGGCCGTTTTCGAGTTGAGGAACACAGAGTCCAAGGATTTTATTGCAGGTTGACTGTCTGAGTATATATTAATGCCAATATTTGTTGGAACATTACTTCTCAGCCAATTCGCCACCTCTCTTATTGCTAATATTTCAGCCTGAACACTACAGTGATTAGGTAATCTTTTCGCTATTCGAATTTCCAGATCTTTAGAATATACTCCGAACCCCACTTGTCCATTCAATTTGGAGCCATCAGTATAGAAATCTATATATCTTTTATTCCCCGGGGTCTGTGTACACCACGCCTCACTGTTGGGAATTAGAGTTTCAAACTTTTTGTCGAAAAGTGGTTTTGCCAGGGTATAATCCACTACGTTAGGCACATCTGGCATTATTTTGAGGACCGAACTATGACCGTACATTTTTTCCGACCACAGCGATAGCTCGCGCAACCGCACAGCCGTTGTTGCAGCTGACTGTTTGGCCAAAATGTCTAAAGGCAATAGATGTAGCATGACATTAAGGGAGTCTGTTCCTGTCTTACTAAATGCGCCTGAGATACATAAGCTCGCCATACGCTGAACTTTATCTAAACAAGTCGGTTTCTGAAGTGCCGGCCACCAGACTACAACACCATATAGCATTATAGGTCTAACTACTGCAGTGTATAGCCAATGCACAATTTTTGGTTTTAGTCCCCACTTTTTCCCTATTGCCTTTTTGCACGAGTACAAAGCTACCGTGGCTTTTCTCGCCCTCTCTTCAATATTAAGCCTAAAATTCAGCTTCCTGTCCAAAATAACGCCAAGGTATTTTGCACACTCACCAAAGGGAATTTCAGTACCCCCTAAGGAAATGGGCCTAACCGTGGGAGTTTTACGATCTTTGCAGTACATGACTAGTTCTGTCTTTGCTGGATTTACACCAAGACCATTATCTTTCGCCCATTTCTCAGTCATCCGGAGAGCTCTCTGTATAATATCTCTGATTGTGGATGGGAATTTTCCCCTGACTGCTAGCGCCACATCATCTGCGTATGCCACCACTTTTATCCTTTCTTTTTCTAGGGAAACCAGAAGGTTGTTTATAGCAACATTCCAAAGAAGAGGTGATAGAACTCCTCCTTGGGGAGTGCCTCTGTTCACATACCTTTGTATGTTTGCTTGCCCTAGTGTGGCTGAAATACGTCTCTTTATTAGAAGTTCGTCTAACAGCCTAACTATACCTGGA
This sequence comes from Haematobia irritans, assembly GCF_050003625.1. NCBI lineage: Eukaryota > Metazoa > Arthropoda > Insecta > Diptera > Muscidae > Haematobia > Haematobia irritans. The sequence goes on from NC_134400.1 coordinate 144,912,824, forward strand.
TCAACATTCAGAGTTGTCAGTCCATTTAATATCGAGCTCGGATGGACATTATTGAACGCCCCTTCGATGTCTAGAAACGCCACGATTGTGTATTCTTTGACAGATAGTGAGCTTTCAATAAAGCTGACTAGTTCATGCAATGCGGTCTCAGTAGACCTGCCCTTCGAGTATGCATGCTGTCGTTTCGAGAGCAAACTTGAATCCACGCTAGTTCTAAGATACATGTCTATCATCCTCTCCAGGGTCTTAAGTAGGAATGAGGATAAGCTGATTGGTCGGAAATCCTTCGCACACGAGTGAGAGGCTTTTCCTGCTTTAGGTATGAAGACGACTTTTGTTTCCCTCCACTTTTCTGGAATATATGCTAAGTTTACACATCGTTTATATATCACCGTCAACCAGGGGATAACTCTTTCAGCCACTGCCTGTAACTCCGCCGGAGTAATTCCATCAGGTCCGGGGGATTTGAATGGTCCAAAGCTATTTAAAGCCCATTTTATTCTAGATTCCGACACAATTTCCTCGATAGGAAATGATCGCTGAGCCTCGGTTACACCGCCGGAACATGGTTCAACCGTCTGATTTCCAGGGAAGTGTGTGTCCAAAAGTACCTCCAACGTCTCCTCACTGGACGTTGTCCAATTTCCCTCCGATGTTTTAATGAAACCTGGAGCGGTGTTAGTGGATGCTAGTACCTTCCGTAGTCTGGAAGCCTCTGACGTATTCTCAATACTGCTACAGTAATCATCCCAAGAGTTTTGTTGAGACCTTCTCAGTTCTCGTTTATATTCTCTCAGATTCATCTTGTAAGTGTCCCAATCCTCCGGAGCTCTTGTGGACTTTGCTTTGTTAAAGAGCTTCCTGCAGGATTTCCTCATATTACTTAACTCCGTAGTCCACCATGGCGGCCGATTTTTTCCCCTTGGCATTCCTCTAGGGCAAGCAGCTTTCAGTGAAATGTTGAAGGCCTTAGTAATCCGCTCCACTGCGTGTTCGATATCTTGCACAGTGCTCATATTTGTCTCCGGCATTTCCGGTATCATCGAATTGAACGATTCCCTATACCTATTCCAATCAGCTTTCCTAACATTTGGCGGAAATATGGTCTTTGAAGTACGAACAGCCAATCTGAAACTGATGTAGCGATGATCTGAGAAGCTATGTTCCCTCAAAACTTGCCACTCAGATATCTTATCATTCAGTTCCGGAGAGGTCAACGTTACGTCCAAAACCTCTTGTCTGTTCCTGGTGACGAAGGTTGGTGCATCTCCCTTATTGCAAACTACCAGGTTAGTACGCAAAATAAACTCTATTAGCGATTCTCCCCTTGCATTAGTATCACTACTTCCCCAAATACTATGATGTGCATTTGCATCGCATCCCATAATGAGTTTTGTCTTTGTTTTTAGTGACTCCTCAACTAAGGTCTTAACGGCACAGGGTGGCATCTCCCTATCATGTCCCATGTAGACCGAAGATACCCAATATTTGCATGTGGATATCTCTAGACTGGCTACGACAGTGTCTGCATTGCTCAATGAAGGAAGCAGAAACAAGTTTAGTTCGTTTTTAGCAATTATACATGCTCGATTTATATCGGTACCGGTATTATGCAAAAGTTTGAAACCCGGAGTGCTTAATTCACAGATCTTGTTCTTATATATGTATGGTTCTTGAATAAGAACTATATCTATGTGTCCTTTCATCAGGAGAACTTTTAAGGCAGCACAAGCGGCCTTACAATGGTGAAGATTTATCTGGAGGAACCGTAGAACCATCCAAATTTTCAACCACCGTCACATCAGCCGCTTCAATTGAATCATCAAGGGCTTCCTCTTCACAGATCTCGGTGACTCTCGCAACAATCCGCGGTTCAGTTTTGGTGAGGCTTGAGCCTGTAGAAACTTCCCGCATATGATTTTCGCCATAGTCTGCAGGTTTTATGTCTCCTTCGGCTTCGCTAGGAGATTTTTCCACTGCTGACTCTACCGGAGGCTTGTCCGTTTCGGAATCCTTTGGCTGATCGCTTTTGTATACCTTCATATGGATATCATGAAAGCCATAACTTACGCGTCCTTGGGTCTGGGCTAGATGTGGCAGCGACTCTATGTTTAATATAAACACCGCATGTCGTCTTGGTCCATCCACCTCATCCAAACGACCAACCTTCCAATCGGCGGTTGGAAGATCTGGGTTACATTCTTTTAGTCTCTCTAGTATTGACTCAGGATCAGGAGGGTTTGCCGGTATCCATGCATGTGCTCTAGGTTTAGCCGGTATGTCTTTTTTATCGACTAACTCCAAAGCGGCTCCTTCCCAAACTTCACCAATTAGCATCAATGCAGCTTTAAAGCAATCCATAGACCTCTGGTCTGCAAAAGCTATTAACTTATATCGTCCTTGATACCATCCAGCATCTTGCCGTCGAGGACTTGGTCCGGGAAACTTTTATCGCACCTCTGAGTAGACACCAGACATCGCGTTCTCAATTTCCCCCCATTTTTGCCTTGGAATCATACCGTCCAATGCTCCTTTATTAATAATAGCCATCACAAGGCTGTCTTTTGCAACTGAGGCAAACGATCTTTGATCCCGTTTAGAGGATGGCAGCTCATCCGGTGATCGTTCCCTTTTTCCAGCTTCAAGAATTCCTTGAGCCCAATTTAAGGAATCGCTTTGCTTAGCCGACAACGTGCTTGGGTCGACTGATCCTAATTTCTTTAGGATAAACAAAGCATTTCTTCGTTCCTTGAATCTCTTTCGAGAGGGATTGCCTCCTTTTGATGTCGTCACCTTAGAAAAGGTTCGACTTGCCAAAGTGTCACCGCCAGTCGACCCGTCTACAGGTCGACTAATTGGGCCTGACTCTTGGTCGATGCCCAAATTTATAACTTCAGTCGTTACCCGTCCACTGGGCCCTGAAGTTAGCAACCCAGTGGATGACTTTGAATTTCGCTGCATGGTGGTTTATTATTTCCACCACACGTGAAATTCGTAATAAGTACTTATTACGATGAAATACTCCGCTATTAAAAAACACGTCCGTTCAGTTCGACGGTTGTACTATCATGTAGTACAATTGATAGTTTTTTTTCATATTTTGAGGATGCGATGTACCTCTTAAGTCTTTTTTTGTGAATATAACAAAACGCATTTCAATGTTAAAAATGTATTTCTACATTATTCTAAACCTTATTTATTATACGGAACGGATTACGAAAAGTGCCAAAAAAAAATCCACAAATTACTGGAAGTTATCCACCAAAACCCCAACTCCCAAACTCAAAGAATTCGCAAGCATCTACGAAAAAATATCCCCTATTCGGTGTAAAATCCCCAATACTGGCACCATTATTTTTATATCGTTGTGAATATTTAAGAATTTTACGAAAAAATTCTAATTAAAGTTTGTTTTTAAAGCTCTTTTCAGCCAATATTATAACGATTTATAATTTTGTCTTACATCGGCTGCTCACACAACTTTTAAAGCTCGCTGGGAATTTAAATCCATGTCATATAAGTACATAAAGAAATTTCAGGAATCGATTGAAGGGGTTTGACAGATTGTTTCGTTAGCAATTGCTAGACTCTTGAATATGCAAGCAAGCATAAACATTGTCCCCGCACTAAAATGGAAGCAGACAGTAAATCGGAAAAAATGATAACCAAGCGAGACCGAAATTGAGCGTATAGATTTTCAAGTGGTGAAAAAAAACAAATAACAACCCTCAGCATTTTTCTTTCGGGATTCCTTGAGTGTGCGTTTTTTACATTATTATGTTTGGAGAGGAAAGAAAGCAAAAATAAAATGTATCATCCAACACACATGTGCATATGTAGACGTGGGTGAATGGGTAGATATTTTAGGCAACTTCTTTTATTCGTGTATGTGTGTGGCATTTGGTTATGAGGGTTCTATTTTTTTTATCCCAGCGAGTTAGGCATTGGAATTTGGTGTGGGATAAAAAAGGATGACTGTTACCGAACTCAAAAAATATTGTAATATCTTGTATGGAATATGTGTTTACATACACACACATAAATACAAAGAGATGTATTTACTCATATGATACATACTCCCATGCTCTTTTCTCTTTTTTTTGGTTGGTTGGTGAGGGGTGTGACATATTCGGGGGTTGCTCACAAGTTCACAATAAGGAGAAGTAAGTGTATGGTAATTTGACTATGGTGACTGATTGACTTTTTCTTCCGTTGGGGGAAAAGGTGAATATCGATAAGGTGACACATTACCGGCCAGGTTGCCAGGTATGAATTATTAGAAACAAGTAAGTAAAGTAGAAAGTCGGGCGGGACCGACTATATCATACCCTTAACCACCCCTATTGAATTAGTTAACAGAGTTAATATGCCACTAACATAAGGCGTATTATGGGAAATTTTGGGAAAATCGAGCGGTACATATATGTATGTGGGGGCTAAATCTAAATCTGAACCATTTTGGAAAATATATTGCAGGTTTGATTGATACAGCATAATTTTAACTGGAGCTAAATTTGAGTAAGACCAGAGGCCATTATTGTTAAAAATAAGGTTATTAGGGGCAAAGTGTTCAAAATCGGGAGATACATATATGTGGGAGCTATTTCTAAATGTGAACCGATTTGGATAATATTTGGTAGGTTTGATTGATACCACAGAAGTTTACGTTGTGCTAAATTTGTGTAAGATCGGTTAATAAATAAGGCAATTGTGGAAGGAACATTTCATTGGAATGGGGAAAATTTCTCAGAATATCTTAAAAATAAACTGAGACAAAATAAATTTTTGAAAATTAAAGTAAGTACATTTTAGCCTAAGTTTAACGATTGACTTTTTTCATTGCTGGTACAACTCAATTAATCTGTTACGTGTGGCTTAGCATCACTCCTAGAAGGAAAGGGCACAGTGAGTCACAAAAGTATACATACACCCTGCTTTTCTTTAACCCTTTCGACCCTTAAGTTACCTGTGGGCTACCTTTTGTATTTTGGGACTCACTGCCAGCGTTGTTTTGGTTTTTGTTCATAAAACTGTATCGATATCGAAAGCTACAAGTGTTTTTTGAATAATTTATTGAATAATACCCGCACAACAAGAATACAAATTTCTTATAAATGTAGTACGGGAGCGAATATTCTACAATTTGTAAAATGTTATAGCTAATGCAGTTATATAAAATATATTAAGATATCAACTTAAAACAACAAGTTACGACCGACAAACAAACACAAGTTTAAATCTTAGGTTTGAAGAAAAAAAATAATAATAATTATATACGGTCAAAATTTGGTCAATATAAACTTGACGTATTTCCTTCAATTTTGCATTTAAAAAACCTGAACACCCCTCATTTTGAAGGTGTGTATGTGTAGAATGTTGCTCCTATTGATTTTGGAATTCACTCTTCAGTTGTCAAAATTTTGCTCGCGCATCGCGAAAATCCGAGCTACTCGCACGCAAAGCTGGCAAAATCGCTAAAAGTTGCCAAATCAACCGTTACAAATGTAATTAAAGTGTTTGGGGAACGTTTGTCGACAGGCAGGAAGTCTGGATCGGGGGGAAATCGAAAACCGGAAGCCGCTGAGACGACAAAGAGAGTTGTCAGTAGTTTCAAGCGAAACCCTAACCTCTCTCTCCGAGATGCCGCAAATAAGCTGGGTGTATCGTCTACAACCGTGCATCGAGCCAAAAAACGAGCCGGACTTTCGACTTACAAGAAGGTAGTGACTCCAAATCGCGATGATAAACAAAATACGACGGCCAAAGCGCGATCCCGGAGGCTGTACACGACGATTCTGACGACGTTTGACTGCGTGGTAATGAACGACGAAACCTACGTCAAAGCCGACTACAAGCAGCTTCCGGGACAGGAGTTTTATACGGCGAAAGGAAGGGGAAAGGTAGCAAATATTTTCAAGCACATAAAACTGTCAAAGTTCGCAAAGAAATATCTGGTTTGGCAAGCCATCTGTACCTGTGGCTTGAAGAGCAGCATTTTCATAGCTTCCGGGACTGTCAACCAAGGAATTTACGTGAAAGAGTGTTTGAATAAACGTCTGCTGCCTTACCTAAAGAAAAACGGTTGTTCCGTACTGTTTTGGTCGGATTTGGCATCTTGCCATTACGGTAAAAAGGCCAAAGTGGTACGCCGCCAAAAACGTGCAGGTGGTTCCCAAGGACAAGAACCCTCCCAACACGCCAGAGCTCCGCCCAATTGAGAAATAGTGGACTATTGTCAATCGGAACCTTAAGAAGACCAAAAAAACTGCTAAGGACGAGCAGCAGTTCAAGGCAAACTGGCTTTCTGCGGCGAAGAAGGTGGACAAGGTGGCTGTACAAAATCTGATGGCAGGTGTCAAGCGTGAGGCCCGGCAATTCGGATTTGGAAAAGCGAAAGCCTAACTGAATATTTTTCCTGAATTTTATACTAATTGAACTTGAAAAAGAAATTTAATTTGATTTTTTAAATAAACGATTTCACCGATTTGCACGCATTTTCGCTTGACCAAATTTTGACCGTATCACCCTTTAATTCTTAACAATATAATTCTTCCTATAATTCTTAACAATATAAAAAAGAGAATGTAATAAAAATAAAATAAAAGTAAACAAGTATATACGGCCGTAAGTTCGGCCTGGCAGAAGCTTATGTACCCTCCACCATGGATTGCGTAGAAACTTCTTCTAAACACTGCCATTCACAATCGTATTACTTAAATTGCGGTAACGCTTGCCGATGGCAAGTTATCTTAAAACCTCCTAACATCGTCTTCTAAATTGTATGTAAGTCCATACGTGGTTATATTAAATCAAAAAAGATCGATCAAATATGTATATAATTCAGTTTGACAAAATGTTTAATAGAAATAAAATTTTAACAAAATCTTCTATAGAAATAAAATTTTGACAACATTTTCTATAAAAATAAAATTTTGACAACATTTTCTATAGAATAAAATTTTGACAAAATTTTCTATAGAAATAAAAGTTTGACGACATTTTCTATAGAATAAAATTTTGACAATATTGTCTATAGAAATAAAATTTAAAAAAAAAATAAAATTTTCACAAAATTTTCTATAAAAATAAAATTTTGACAACATTTTCTATAGAATAACATACAATTTAAAAAAAAAATCTATAGAAATAAAATTTTCACAATCTTTTCTATAGAAATAAATTTTTGGTAGATTATTTTTGGCTCGAGTAGCAACCATGATTATGTACCGATATGGACCAATTTTTGTGTGATTGGAGATCGGCTTTATATAACTATAGACCGATATGGACCAATTTTGGTATGGTTGTTAGCGGCCATATACTAACACCACGTTCCGAATTTGAACCGGATCGGATGAAGTTTGCTCCTCCAAGAGGCTCCGGAGGTCAAATCTGGAGAACGGTTTATATGGGGTCTATATATATTTATGGACCGATATGGACCAATTCTGGCACGGTTGTTAAAGATCATATACTAACATCATGTACCAGATTTCAGGCGGATCGGGTGGAATTTGCTTCTCTTTGAGACTCCGCAAGCCAAATCTGGGGATCGGTTTATATGGGGGCTATATATAATTATGGACCGATGTGGACCAATTTTTGCATATTTGTTGTAGACCATATACCAACACATGTACCAAATTTCAGGCGGATCGGATGAAATTTGCTTCTCTATGAGACTCCGCAAGCCAAATCTGGGGATCGGTTTATATGGGGGCTATATATAATTAAGGACCGATGAGACCAATTTTTGCATATTTGTTGTAGACCATATACCAACATCATGTACCAAATTTCAGGCGGATCGGATGAAATTTGCTTCTCTTTGAGACTCCGCAAGCCAAATCTGGGGATCGGTTTGTATGAGGGCTATATATAATTATGGACCGATGTGGACCAATTTTTGCATGGTTGTTTCCAAATTTCAGCCGGAACGGATGAAGTATATACGGCCGTAAGTTCGACCAGGCCGAATCTTATGTACCCTCACCATGGATTGCGTAGAAACTTCTACGAAAGACTGTCATCCACAATCGAATTACTTGGGTTGTGGTATCTTAAAACATCTTAACATCGTTTTCTAAATTGTGAGTTAGTCCATACGTAGGGAGCCACCGTGGTGCAATGGTTAGCATGCCCGCCTTGCATACACAAGGTCGTGGGTTCGATTCCTGCTACGACCGAACACCAAAAAGTTTTTCAGCGGTGGATTATTCCACCTCAGTAATGCTGGTTACATTTCTGAGGGTTTCAAAGCTTCTCTAAGTGGTTTCACTGCAATGTGGAACGCCGTTCGGACTCGGCTATAAAAAGGAGGTCCCTTTTTATTGAGCTTAACATGGAATCGGGCATAAGAGAGAAGTTCACCAATGTGGTATCACAATGGACTGAATAGTCTAAGTGAGCCTGATACATCGGGCTGCCACATAACCTAACCTTACCTAACGTAGTCCGTACGTGGTAGAGATCCAGAATTGAAATATGGGGGTCGCTTATATGTAATTATGAACTTGATATGGACCAATTTTTGTGTGATTGGGGATCGATTTATCTGAGGGCTATTTATAACTATAGACCGATATGGACCTAGGTCGGCATGGTTGTTAACGGCCATATACTACCACAATGTACCAAATTTCAACTGACTCGGCTGAAATTTGCTCCTCCAAGAGGATCCAGAACCAAACCTCGGGATCGGTTTATATGAGGGCTATACATGATTATGGACTTATATGGACCACTTTGGCATGGCTGTTAAATATCATATACTACCACCACGTACCAAATTTCAACCAGATCGGATGAATTTTGCTTCTCCAAAAGGCACCAGAGGTAAATCTGGTGATCGATTTATATGGGGGATATATATAATTATGGACTGATAAGAACCAATTCATGCATGATTGTTGGATACCATATACTGACAACACGTACCAAATTTCAACCGAATCGGATGAATTTTGCTCTTCCAAGGGCCTCCGGAGGTCAAATCTGGGGATCGGTTTATATGGGGGCTATATATATAATTATGGACCGATTTCGACCAATTTTTGCATGGGTGTTTGAGGCCATATATTATCACCACGTACCAAATTTTAATAGAATCAAATGAATTTTGGTCTTCCAAGAGGCTCCGGAGGTCAAATCTGGTGATCGGTTTATATGGGGGCTATATATAATTATTGACCGATGTGGACCAATTTTTGCATAGATGTTAGAGACACCATGTATCAAATTTCAGCCGGATCGGGTGAAATTAGCTTCTCGTAGAGGCTCCGAAAGCCAACTCGGGGGATCGGTTTATATGGGGGCTATATATAAATATGGACCGATGTGAATCAATTTTCGCATGGTTTTTAGAGACGATATACTAACACCATGTACCAAATTTCAGCCGGATCGGATGAAATTTGCTTTTCTTAGAGGCCTCGCAAGCCAAATTTGGGGGTCCGTTTATATGGGGGCTATACGTAAAAGTGGACCGATATGACCCATTTGCAATACCATCCGACCTACATCAATAACAACTTCTTGTGCCAAGTAGTTTTTATTGTTTCATCCGGATCGTATGAAACTTGCTTCTCTTAGAGGCTTCGCAAGCCAAATCGGGGGATCGGTTTATATGGAGGCTATATATAAATATGGACCGATGTGAACCACTTTTCGCATGGTTGTTAGAGATGATATACTAACACCATGTATCATATGGTGACACCATGTACCAAATTTCAGCCGGATCGGAAGAAACTTGCTTTTCTTAGAGGCCTCGCAAGCCAAATTTGGGGGTCCGTTTATATGGGGGCTATACGTAAAAGTGGACCGATATGACCCATTTGCAATACCATCCGACTTACATCAATAACAACTACTTGTGCCAAGTTTCAAGTCGATAGCTTGTTTCGTTCGGAAGTTAGCGTGATTTCAACAGACGGACGGACATGCTCAGATCGACTCAGAATTTCCCCACAACCCGGAATATATATACTTTATGGGGTCTTATAGCAATATTTCGATGTGTTACAAACGGAATGACAAAGTTAAAATACCCCCATGATTTTTGTTTCAATTGAAAAATTTTTTAAACCAATTAAATTTTTAATTGAATGTATTTTTAAATTCAATTGAAATTTCAATTGGGGAATTTTTGGTGATATTTTTTTCTGTGCACTCACACAGCCATAGCCATCAAAATGATAAAAGTTCCTTAAGCAACACTTGCCTGATTACAATGGATCATGAAATAGTTCTAATTTACAAAGCAGAAAAGTGTATTTTTGTTTTTGTTTTTGTTTTTTTTTTTCATTTCTGTCAGGTACGCTAATTAGCTGATTTGCAAATGTTCCACCACATCGCTCACTGCCTCCCCCCCCCCACCCTGCCACCACCCCTCTCTACCAATTAACAGGTGGCATGCCCACAGTTTTCCCAGGGCTGTGAACCCCTTTTCTATTTACCTTTAAGAAACTCTTTTGCCTCAACTTTCCCAGAAATGTACACGACCCCCCATACATATGCGTGGAAATAGAGAAAATGCCGTACATTTTTTAGTGGCCGGTTCATTGTACCCTCTTTCACAAAAGGCATTACGACGGTTTGATCTGGTTTGGTTTTTTTGTTGTTGGTTGCAAACGCAGTATGCGTTGATTCGTGTGGAAATGTTAAGCGTTAACACAAAAGTTTTGTGCGTGTTGCGTGTTTTATTAGCATTAACTTTGACGTAGCACATTCGAAAAACAACAAATAATACGAATGAGTAACAACGCAGCGTTGGGATTTCCGTTCGTTTCCCTTTTTCTCGAGAGCCCCAGATGTCTAATAAAAATGATTTATGTCTAACGACTACCATAGGCGGTAGTATTTACTTATCCACTGTGGTTGGAATATTTATGTTAAAGTTCCAATAAAGTATATTGCAAAAAAGCTTTGTTTTTGCAATCAGGCCAAATTTTCTTGAAGCAAAAAACAAAAATGTTTAGCATCATCAAAAGTTAAATTTTTAAATTAAAAACACGTTGCACCATTTGTTGCTTCTTAATATGGGCTATTGGTTTATTCGATTGCATTGAAAACTTCATAATTTTTTCAACTTCAAACAACTTTTGTATTCCACTTGTAACCTATCGAAATATTGATATCGGACTCTACACTGATAAAAATATAGTCGCTTATCATAGAGGATGCATTTCTCTGATATAAATTTCTTTAGTCCAAAACTTGATTAATTTTTCATAAAAGTTCTTTTGTCCTTATTAACTATATCCGATCTTTACATGAAAAAACAATTTAACTGACGAAAGTCCAATCTATATAATTATGTCCGTTTGTCTGTTGGAGTCACGCCACAGCTTTTAATTATAGCGCTATCGTCCTGCAATTTGGCACAGATTCGTTGTTCGTTTGCAGACAGGTCAAGTCCGAAGATGGGCTATGTCGGTCCAGGCTTTTACATAGAGCCCCCATATAAACCGATCCTCCGATTTGAGGTCTTGTGCTTCCAGAATACGTAGCTTCAGCTCTTGGGTTTTTGGAATCCGTAGTTTTTATACAATTTTCCTGAAATTGGAAATTTGGAAGTACTTTAAAGGGTGATACGGTAAAAATCTGGTCAAGGGAAAACGCGTGTAAATCGGTGAAATCGTTTATTTAAAAAATCAAATTAAATTTCTTTTTCAAGTTCAATTAGTATAAAATTCAGGAAAAATATTCAGTTAGGCTTTCGCTTTTCCAAATCCGAATTGCCGGGCCTCACGCTTGACACCTGCCATCAGATTTTGTACAGCCACCTTGTCCACCTTCTTCGCCGCAGAAAGCCAGTTTGCCTTGAACTGCTGCAGTTTTTTTGGTCTTCTTTAGGTTCCGCTTGACAATAGCCCAGTATTTCTCAATTGGGCGGAGCTCTGGCGTGTTGGGAGGGTTCTTGTCCTTGGGAACCACCTGCACGTTGTTGGCGGCGTACCACTTTGGCCTTTTTACCGTAATGGCAAGATGCCAAATCCGGCCAAAACAGTACGGAACAACCGTGTTTCTTTAGGTAAGGCAGCAGACGTTTATTCAAACACTATTTCACGTAAATTTCTTGGTTGACAGTCCCGGAAGCTATGAAAATGCTGCTTTTCAAGCCACAGGTACAGATGGCTTGCCAAACCAGATATTTCTTTGCGAACTTTGACAGTTTTATGTGCTTGAAAATATCTGCTACCTTTCCCCTTCCTTTTGCCGTATAAAACTCCTGTCCCGGAAGCTGCTTGTAGTCGGCTTTGACGTAGGTTTCGTCGTCCATTACCACGCAGTCAAACTTCGTCAGCATCGTCGTGTACAGCCTCCGGGATCGCGCTTTGGCCGTCGTATTTTGTTTATCATCGCGATTTGGAGTCACTACCTTCTTGTAAGTCGATAGTCCGGCTCGTTTTTTGGCTCGATGCACGGTTGTAGTCGATACACCCAGCTTATTTGCGGCATCTCGGAGAGAGAGGTTAGGGTTTCGCTTGAAACTACCGGCAACTCTCTTTGTCGTCTCAGCGGCTTCCGGTTTTCGATTTCCCCCCGATCCAGACTTCCTGGCTGTCGACAAACGTTCCCCAAACACTTTAGTTACATTTGTAACGGTTGATTTGACAACTTTTAGCGATGCGCGAGCAAATTTTTGATACGCTGCTCTTCTTGCTTGGACGGCATTTTGACAACTGAAGAGTGAATTCCAAAATCAAAATAGGAGCAACATTCTACACACACACACACCTTCAAAATGACGGTGTTCAGGTTTTTTAAATTCAAAATTGAAAATTGACCAAATTTTGACCGTATCACCCTTTAGGACCACAATTAGATGTGCCTCAAATGGTAAGTATCGGATTTTACTTCTTGGGCTTCTAGAAACCGTATTTCTTATCCAATTTGTCTGAAATTTGAAATCTAGAGGTTTCTAGGACCATAAAAAGGTGTGCCGAAAATGGTGTGTATCGGTCCTAGTTTTGGTAAAGACCGATCTCCCGATTTCATTTCTTGGGTTTGTGGAAGTTGGAAATCTAGAAGTATTTAAGGACCACAAGTAGGTGTGCTGAATATAGTTTGTAACGGTCCAAGTTCTTGGCAAAACCCCCATATAGACCGATTTCCCGGTCTTAACCCGCTGGCTTTCTAAAAACCCAGTTTTTATCCGATTTGCCTGAAATTGTAAGAAATTGTATTTTAGATCCTCAAACACCTGCATAGGATTTACTTTTTATCGGTCCATTTGGTAAGGCCTCCATATAGACCGATTTCAATTCTTGAGGGTATAGCAGGCGCACTGATCATAAAAATTGCTTGTAAAAATTCCAGATTTTACTTCTCGTAATCATTTGAACAATGGAGGTAAAAATCATTTTCTTGCACACTTATAAGATCAGTTTATGATTTCTCTAAAACACAACCAAAAATTGTTCTAATAAATCCAGAATATATTCTATTCTTCATAGGTAGAATCTTTAATTATACCCTCCACAATAGGATGGGGGTATATTAACTTTGTCATTCCGTTTGTAACACATCGAAATATTGCTCTAAGACCCCGTAAAGTATATATATTCTGGGTCGTGGTTAAATTCTGAGTCGATCTGAGCATGTCCGCCCGTCCGTCTGTTGAAATCACTCTAACTTCCGAACGAAACAAGCTATCGACTTGAAACTTGGCATAAGTAGTTGTTATTGATGTAGGTCGGACGGTATTGCAAATGGGCCATATCGGTCCACTTTTACGTATAGCCCCCATATAAACGGACCCCCAAATTTGGCTTGCGGAGCCTCTAAGAGAAGCAAATTTCATCCGGTCCGGCTGAAATTTGGTACATAGTGTTAGTATATGGTCTCTAACAACCATGCCAAAATTGGTCCACATCGGTCCTTAATTATATATAGCCCCCTTATAAGCCGATCCCCAGATTTGGCTTGCGGAGCCTGTAAGAGAAGCAAATTTCATCCGATTGGGGTGAAAATTGGTACATTGCGCTAGTATATGACCGTTAATAACCATGCCTAACTAGGTCCATATCGCTCTATAGTTATATATATCCCTCAGATAAATCGATCCCCAATCACACAAAAATTGGTCCATATCAAGTTCATAATTGTATATAGCCCCAATATAAGCAACCCCCATATTACCGTGCAAAAGACCATATCGATTCGAAATTATTTGTAGACATACCTATACATACCTTTTTTTGTCTACGTATGGACTAACTCACAATTTAGAAAACCATGTTAAGAAGTTTTAAGATACCACAACCCAAGTAATTCGATTGTGGATGACAGTCTTTAGTAGAAGTTTCTACGCAATCCATGGTGGAGGGTACATAAGCTTCGGCCTGGCCGAACTTACGGCCGTATATACTTGTTTTAATTTAATTTTTTTCTTAGGGTAAAGTTTTCAAAAGAAGCTATTATATTTGATTCATGGTGGTGGGTACACTAAAAACACAGAAAACTCTCTAATTCACTAAGGCCAATTTAACTTTAGTTTAGTTCATGGAATTATCATGTTTGGAGAAAGTTTTCTTTATTCTAATAAATTTTTGGGTACGTTTATTAAATGAACTAAAAAACGGGGAAAAAATTATACACAAATGAAGCAAAAAGATTTACAAAATTCATACCGCTCACAAAATAGTTCATTATTTCTTTAAATTAGTAAATTTTATTACAAATGTGCCCATCTAGAGCTTCGTATGGCACTAAAGACATTCTTGCAATTTTGAACTCAAATTTCCTTTAACAAGCGAAAAAAATTTATTATGTCTACTAAATTTTCTTGAATTTGTCGAAAAATATTTACTTATTTTTATGAGATCGGCATGATGTCGGCATTTGTAATAGTGTTTAGTTTCAAATTTTTAGCCGAACTTATACTTGTCTTAACTACACTGAAAAACTTTAAAAATTTTGGTATTGATTCCGAGCCAAAGAAGCGGAGAATACAAATAAGGATACTTTTAAGACACAATTCTCTTTTTCAGCTTTTTTTCTTCATATGCTATCAAAGTCCTTTAAAAACGTAATAACGACCACTTTGTTTTCCAAATTAAGACTCGACTTCCAGCAGAAATTATGCTGTGTTTCAAGTAAAAAACGTCTTTAAAATAAAGTGTTGAAAAACATGTCCTATATTTGAACGATTTTTTGCTTTGTAGTCAAGATGCAAAAAGACAACAAATTTAAAGACAATTTCATTAAATTTAAAGATTTTTTCTGAATTATTAAAGTCAAGTTGACCTTAGCCCAAACATTTTTTCTTTCATGTTATGATATCAATTTTTAAATCAAATCACTTAATTATAAGGACAATACGACTTCATTGAAAAGTTTATCGACTTTTGGTCAAGGAAAAAAACTTTATACTAAAGAAATGCGTCTTTTATGCTAAGCAAAATTTGCATTCGTATTTTAAAGACATGAAATCTTTGACCTCACGACAATATTTTTTTCAGTGTAACTTTGAGTTCTTAGTTTAATAAAAAAACAAGTATATAAGGCCGTAAGTTCGGCCAGGCCGAAGCTTATGTACCCTCCACCATGGATTGCGTAAAAACTTCTTCTAAGCACTGCCATCCACAATGGAATTACTTAAGTAGCGATAACGTTTGCCGATGGCAAGGTATCTTAAAACCTCCTAACACCGTCTTCTAAATTGTATGTAAGTCCATACGTGGTATATATTAAATCAAAAAAGATCGATCAAATAGACATAAAATTTTGACAAACTTTTCTATAGAAATAAAATTTTAACAAAATTTTCTATAGAAATAAAATTTTAACAAAATTTTCTATAGAAATACAATTTTGACAACATTTTCTATAGAAATAAAATTTTAACAAAAATTTTCTATCGAAATAAAATTTTAACAAAATTT